>NC_048303.1:12383401-12457139 GCF_013100865.1 Trachemys scripta elegans | reverse complement strand
GGGCCGTGCTGGGGCCTGCGGGAACGGGCCGCGCCTCCCCAGAGCCCTTCTCCCGCCCCCACCCCAGCTTACCTCGTGCTGCCGGCCGGCCCGCCCCTGCTGCTTAGTCTCAGACTTCCTGCGAATCTCTGATTCGCGGGAAGCAGGGGAGGGGGCTGGGCGTGCAGGGCTGGGGAGGAGGGGGAAGTGGGCGGGGTGAACAGCTGCAGCGCGGGGCCCTCTTGGCGCGGGGCCCAATTCAGCCAAATCGGCTGAATCGGCCTAAAGCCGGCCCTGCACACCACCCTGGAGTTCTGTATTTCACATTCCAGATCTTGTTCTCCAACTTTAGCAGTGGCTAGAGCAAGCAGAAGCCTGTGAATCAGGAGAGGTGGATTCTGTTCCTGGTCATGCCACTTATGCACAGTGAGATCTTGGGCAACTCATGTAACTTCTCTGGTCCTCAATTTTCTTCTCTGTACCCTGCAGTGTTATCTATCTCTGCAAGGTGTTGTTTTAAAACCATAGATGAAAGTGCTACAATTATGAGAAAGGTCCCTGAAGAGGAACAGGGAAGTGAGTGGGATGGCTGTGGGCAGCTATATCCAACACCCATTTGCCTGAGATAGTATAAGACCAACCCGATAGAACAGGGCAAAACAGCTCCCAAATGTGGCTGCTGCTCGACTCTACTGTGGCTCTGACACGCCCGTCAAATCTGCCATTTGGTTGATGGATGATGAAGGAGGCCGACGACTGGTGCCTGCTTGAGTATCATGATCGCTACTGCAGTGGATTCGCTGGCTGGCTGGGAATAAGAATGAGCCCTGTTGTCTCTGTTGGGGCTGTATTTGTACGGCTTCCAGTAAGGGGTTGGTGTAGAAGTCTCCAGTGACCTCGGCGGGGCAATGGAATGGAAAGAGTGGAGTGCTTCATCCATTGTCTTGTTGAAGAGCTCCATCCCCTCAAATGGGAGGTCCTGGATAGCGTCTTGGACCTCTCTCACCATTCCAGATGCTAACAATCAAGAGGCCCACCTCATGGCCACTGATCTCGGGGCTGTGCTGGAAGCATCTGGGGCTGCTTGGAGGGCTGTTCTGGGGACAATTTGGCCTTTTAAAATCTCTGTTAATTCCTCCCTACTGTCTTGTGGCACTTTTGACAGGAAGGGAGTCATCCTTTCGCAGGTCAGGAAATTATATTTGTCAAACAACTCCCTGGAGTTGCAAAAAGACAGACAAGTAAACTTGCACCTGACGAAGCGTAGTTCTTTGGGAGCCTTGCCCTTAGGCAACCCTTTTGTAAATTTCTCTTTCTGCTGGACTGCTTTAATGATCCAGGGTTTGTGTGGGAGAAAAAGCGCTTGGAACTTCACAGGATCATCTGATAACACTTTGCTACCTGTTTAGAAGGGGTTGGACGGTGGCCAAGGTTTCCCAGAGTGCCTCGGGTAGTTCTAGCATGTCCTCATTGCTGGGGAGAACTATCCAGGCTGGGGATGATGCAGTCAAAATATCAAAGTGTTTATTTCTCTTGTATGACCGGTGTTTTGGTATTTAGGTGTGACACTTTCTCAGGTCACCAACAACAATGGTCATCGTGTAACCCCTCTGCCTCAGTGAGAAAGAAATTTGTGGGTTCTACACTGTGTGACAGCTCCCTGTCTCCCCAGTCTGTTAGCCACCCCAGACACATTTCTCAGGACTCTGCCACCCCTTAACTTTGCCCTGCAGGTAACTCTTGCTGCACCCTAGTTCCTGAGCCCCCGGAAGAACTTTCCCCTGGAGCATCCAGCCCCTGTCATTGGATACTCACATAAATGACCAAGATTGCGACTTCCAAAGAGACAATGTACACACCAGCTTGTTTGATTCAACTAAGAATTCACTCTTTGCTTAACATTGCAGCACTGAGATCTACTTATGATACAACGAAGAGAAATTTATTAGCAGAGGGTGAGTTTTAATTGATTCTGAGTAAGGATGGTGGAAATAGGATTGGTTACGAACAAAACAAAAGTGTAACATGCTTCTAAGAGACTAAACACAACTTTAGCAGGCTAAAATCTTTGTCTCAGACAAGTTTCTCATCCAAGGCAACCTCTCAGCATCACCACCCCCAGGCCAGGATCTAGCTTTTCTGGATACAAAAAACGCTGTCATTTTTGTTCCCTCAGTGATGGATAAACACAATGTCTTTTCGCCTCCTTCTTGTAATCCAGTAAACCTCTGAAATGTATTCCTGCTGTTTGCTCTTTGGAGTGCTGGCGCCATATTGCTTTTCTCATCCTCTTGTTAATTTGCTATTCCTATTGACTTCAAATGCAAACGAACGCCCACTGTGTTCGATTTATCCTGTTCACTTTACATCAGAGCTCTTGGCAGGCAGGTAAATCAACATACCTTTGCCTGGCGAAAACTTGTTTATCAATGCTTCCTGGTTACATAGTTTAAACATATTTTTAGTGTGTGTACACAACTTCTTGCACGACACCTGTACATACATCTCCCAATGCTTATGATGACCAGTGTGATATAAGCTTTTATTTGATACCTTACACAACACTATTTCGAGATAAATACTATGGAGGCAATGCATTAGGTGTAGTGAGTTTGTCAGGCCTGACAGGCGTTGCAGTTACAGAATAGTGAACCCTTTGCCATTTGGCATTAAGGAGGTCTTAGGGTCACACTAGGTCTCTGCGATGCATGGTAGGTGATCCAGAAAAGCTATAAAATCGCCAACTGCCAGGGAGGGGGCTGGTAGAACTGCCTCACCAGGTGATGACAACGATTCTTTTGGTGGCGACTGGCGATGCTGTTGTTCTGTTCCTCCCAGCTCCTGGGTGCCAGTGATGGGTTCTAGTATCAGTGACTTGGGCCTAGATGCCTCTGGGGAACCTGCTCTCCTCCTCTTGCTGGACCTACTGGGTGGGGATCTGATGCGGGACACCTGAGATCCCTCAGTATAACCAGGGCAGCATGTTCTCTCGGTAGCAGCCAGGTTGTGACTGGCTGATCCAATACCACTTGCAGTTCTTTTGCCATGGAGTGCTGTGAGAAACATCTCTGGTACTAGCTCTAGGGTTGCCCTCAAAAGGCTGAGGAGAGGCATACCTGCTCACTGACAGGGAGACTCTGACAACCGTGAAGAGGAGCAATTCTCTTTGAATGGTGGTGCTGCAGGGTAATGTCTCAGGCCTGGTTCTGGCGCTGGGCATTGCTCTGTTTCCGGTGCTAGTTATATAGAATAGCCAGAAAGGATCTGCCATGAACAAAACCAACTGAATTTCCTTCTTTGACAGGGTGACTGGCGAAGCAGATGGGGAGAACCTGTAGATGTGATAGATCTTGATTTTAGTAAAGCTTTTGACATGGCATTCTAATAAGCAAACTAGGGAAATATGATCTAGATGAAATTACCATAAGTGGGTGCACAACTGGTTTGAACACCATACTCAAGAGAGTAGTTGCCAGTAAATCGCTGCCAAACTGGGAGGACGTAACCTCTTGGGGTCCCCCGGAGGCTGTCCTGGGTCTTATTAATGACTTGGATAACAGAGTGGAGAGCAATGTTATAAACACCAAGCTGGGAGGGGTTGCATGCACTTTGGGGGGCAGGCCTAGAATTCAAAATGATCTTGATAAATTGGAGAACAGGTCTGAAATCAACAACATGAAAGTCAGTAAAGACAAATGCAAAGTGCCCCAGGAAAAATCAAATGCGCACCTACAAAATGAGGAAAAACTGGTTAGCAGAAGTACTGCTGAAAAGGATCTGGGGGTTCTAGTGGATCACAAATTGTGAGTCAACAATGTGATGCTGTTGCAAAAAAAGCTAATACTCTGGGGCAGTGGTTCCCAAACTTGTTCCGCCGCTTGTGCAGGGAAAGCCCCTGGCGGGCCGGGCTGGTTTGTTTACCTGCCGCGTCCGCAGGTTCGGCCAATCGCGGCTCCCAGTGGCTGCAGTTCGCTGCTCCACACCATTGGGAGCTGCTGGAAGCGGTGTGGGCCGAGGGACGTACTGGCCGCCGCTTCCAGCAGCTCCCATTGGCCTGGAGCAGAGAACCATGTAATATCCCAGTAATAAGACACAGGAGGTAACTGTTCTCTTCTACCCAGCAATGGTGAGGCCTCAGCTGGAGTGCAGTGTCCAATACCCAGCACCACATTTTAGGAAAGATGTGGTCAAATTGGAGAGGGTGCACAGGAGAGCAACAAAACAAAATAAAAGCTTTAGAAACCATGGCCTATCAGAAAAGGTTAAAAACATGGAATATGTTTAGTCTTGAGAAAAGAAGACTATGGGGGGACCTGATAACAGTCTTCAAATATGTTAAGTGTATTATAAAGAGAACTGTGATCAATTGTTCTGTATGTCCACTGAAGGAAGGACAAGAAGTAGTGGGCTTAATCTGCAGCAAGGGAGGTTTAGGTTACATATTAGGAAAAACTTTTTAACTATAAGGATAGCTAAGTACTGGAGTAGGTTACCAAGGAAGGCTGTGGAATTCCTATCATTGGAGGTTTTAAAAAACAGGTTAGACAAACACCTATCAGTGATGGTCTAGATTTATTTGGTCTTGCTTCAGCACAAGGGGCTGGATTTGATGATCTCTCGAGGTCCCTTCCAGCCCTACATTTCTAGGATTCCATGTCTCTGGAGATGAATCTTGAATCTTGTTCGGTGAGAGTAGATCTTGGTCCCATACTTGGCACGGTGGTCAGCACTGGTCCCTGAGCTGACTTACTGACCATCACTTCAGTCTTAGAAGCTCTGTCCTTGCAAGAATGATGCCTCTTCTCTTCCCTGTAGCACAGTGTCTCTTGATGTTCGGAGCCATGCTTGGGCTCCGCTCAGCCCTGCCTCTCAGTCTCCCACTTGTGTTGGGGAGCCAGTGCTGGCGATGATAGTTATCAATGCCAAGTCTGTCAGCGGATGCTGAAAACCCAGTGTTGAGGTGGTCACTGTTGACCTGGCCAGTGCTAATTCTTCCTTGGCTTTCTTTCACTGCTGACCTGCTGGATGTGATGTCTGTTCAAAGGGGTACTTACTGACGATGTCCCTTTCAGTTCTTTGGAAATGGATGTCTCCTCCAGATCACAGGTGACGCACATCAATTGCTCAAGCAGATGTAGCTTCTGCCATGCATCCCTTGATTTGCCAGTCCTCAACAAGGCTTTACACACCTAGCACTAATTGGGGATGTGGTTCTCCCCCCACACAAAATAGGTATTGCTTATGTCCAACAACTGCGGGGGCGGGGGGGTGAACCTATCACAGGTTGGGCAGGGTTTAAACCTTAAGAGTTTGGAGTCTACCAGGTGGTAAATGCCTCGTCCCATTATACAGCAGGAATATCCAAATTAAGAAAATAAAGAATAAACAGGGTGAAGATTAGTGAAGAAAACCTGTTGAAAAAGGATGAGATTGATGCTCTGTAGCAATGGTGGGTGGGACACCATGAGGCTCCATCTCACTGCCACAGGGGTAAATGGGAACTGAGGGAGGGTCATGGCTGTTCTGCCCGTCATGCCCTTGCACAGAAGCACGAGGCCGCTCAGGGCCCATGTGAGACCCCAAAGGACACTACCAGTAAAAAGAATCCGATCTCGTGTGCCTGAAGCGACTGCAACCTTATACCGGGATCCACATTGACACATACTCAAAGAACAATACCTCTTCTTAAATAATTAAATCAATTGTATGCATGCATGAAAGCAGGATTGTGGAAAAAAAAAAACAATTTTAAGCCCTGGATTGTTTATTGTAATCATTTTACTCTCCATAAAATGTTATCATAAAACCCTGAGTTTATCCAACACACCATTATGTATCAATTGAGATTTCTACATAGTACAGTATTTTGCAAGTTGTATGCAAACCTTTCAACCAGCAGCAGAGACAGAGAAAAACAACCTGCAAGAGAGTCCTGATGTCATAAAGTATATCTGCAGCTTGGCAACTTGGGCTGAATTTAGTCTAAAGGACAAGAAGCACTACAATCACCAAGGTCACAAAAAAGCTGAATAAAAAGTCTTGAGTTGTACAGTTTTTATGTAATGACAAGGTCACTTTAAGCACAGAGGTGATAACCCAGCCAGCTGTGAAACACACTGGGCTCTTTGCTTCCATGGGCTCTTGGTATTAAAAAAAGCAAACAATGAAAGGAAAGGATTTGATTTTCTTAAATGAAAACCTGTTAACCCCTTTCATACCACCACCTCAACTAGGGATAGAATGGGGTGGACTGGGTTTAGGGAAAAATAATAGCCACTGAACAGTAACATTCACCCACACAGTCGGGTGAATGGCTGGAAACCCAACACATCTGGCTGATCAAGCAAAAGGGTCTGTTTTTTCACCTTGTATCACATTAATTCTGCTACCATTTTATGGATGTAATTTCACAGAGCCCACAAATGTTTATAAAGGTACATTTTCTACGTGTCACAGAATGGATCACTTGATGATTACCTGTTCTGTTCATTCCCTCTGGGCACCTGGCATTGGCCACTGTCAGAAGACAGGATACTGGGCTAGATGGACCTTTGGTCTGACCCAGTGTGGCTGTTCTTATGTTCAGGATAGAAAGCTCTTTAAACTCTCTTTAGTGTTGGCAAAATGACTTTAAACTGGGCATTCCCTTGCACAACACATCTGTGCCAGCGTGACTTCTAGTCATTTCTGCTCCTTTCATTGATAACATTTTACATCTGCTAGCCATACAGAGTCTATGCCCTCTGGAAGAGCAAGCTAGATTCTATTGTACGTTAGGAACCACCACAAAATTATCAGCTAAGTTCTCATCATGGAATCTTTTACCCTGGATGGTGATTTAGCAGGCAATAAGAATACAACTTATGTACAGATCTCAGGCTAAGTGTCGCTACTGGCAATTAGAAAAATAATAATTTCTTGGCTTGAAAATTGATCAGATTCCATATGGAAATCGTTGATAAGATGCAAAACTTGGAACATCACAAATTATTCTTATTAATACACTTTAAAATGAACACTAATGCTGGAGCCAGGAGAAGCGGGTCAGTGGGAATGGGGATTAGATCCATGCAAACAAACCTATTTGAATTTGCCATAGTAAATCCATAGGTTTGGGCTCACTGCAGTGCTAGAGCAAGGAGCAGATTGCCTTCTTCCTCACAGAAAGATCTTAATATTCTTATGCCTTCTAGTGTGTTCTTTTCAATCAACTGTTTATTGAAAGACATACATGTTTGCAGCTTCCCAGGATAGCTTCTTTTTGCCTGTTCATTGCTCTAGACACATCTCCATTTGTGACCACTAAGCATCTGTCCGCCTTATTGTTCCAGGCTGCCTTTCATTACACTACGAACAGGTGATCTGCCATACCAAGCTGGATCGGTAGTTCCTCAAATCCAGTATTGCCTCTGGCAGTAGCCTACACCTGATACTTAGAAGGAAGGGAGAAAAAAATGTGCAGTGCTGCACGGGTGTAGGGAAGGAAGACTCATTCCTGATCCTTGCTACAGCCAGCTTAGCCCTGGAATATAAGAAATGATTACTCCTATGTTCCCTCGAGCACAACAAATGTGATTATTGGTTACAAAATGATGCAGCCTCTTCATAAATCCAGCTGCAGTATCTGTCTCGGTGTCCTCCTGTGGCAGCATAACAAACAGAGTAAATATCTGATGTGTGAAGAAGCATTTCCTTTTCATAGTTTTTAATTTACTCTGTCATTAATTTTATTGGGCGACCACCATGACCTTGTATTAGCAGACAGTGAAAAAAGAGAAACCTGTTTTCACTATGCATTGTCATCATCTTGCAATCCCTCAAGTAAGTTTCCGCTTTCCACCACCCAGGCCTAGTGCTCCTTCTCTGCGCCTTTCTAGGTTGTCTGTATCTAACTTTCGCCACTAACCGTTCCAGCCCCTTTGTTTTCCACACACTCACAGCTCAACTTTTGCTTAAGTCCCCTCCCCTGCAGCTGCCCAGTACTTACTAATTTTTGCCTCTACCGTATTATGGTGCGAATGGCGCTTCCTGTAATATTTATTGTACAGTAAATTGATCTAGTGCCCCTGATGGTATTTCAAAAGGAAACAGTTCAGGAATAATGTCCCTCGCGGTGCCGCTATTGAAAATACTTTACAAAGGGAGTTTGCCACAAGAGGAAAAGCAGTGTAATCATTTGAGCTAATCATTGCAGGCAGTTTAGTGTCCCCCAGGGTCTGTAAAAGTCTGAAATAGAAATATGTTAGAGCTCTTACTCTCTTCACCAGAACTGATGAAGGATCTCAGACATTCACAGCTGACTCAAAGCCCACTGATTTCAAGGGTCTTTGGATCAGGCCCCGTCACTTGTGTGTGAATTCTGGTCAGGCTCTGCAGAGGCTAATCAGAACACGTTCTATAATGATTATTTAACTGGGCTTTGTACTTTTGGAACAGAGTTGCATGGCTGTTCATAGTGTACACACACACACACACACACACACACACACACACACACACACTCTTTCTTCACCCCAAACAACCCTGCTACCAAAGTGGACACAAAGAAAGTGGGTCAGCAGCAGCTTACAAATCACTCGTGTTTCAGAATGAGGAAACACTTTCTGACAGCCACCTGGGGCTCTTGTGGGAAAGGGGATGTTTTTCCCCCAAGGTCTGATTTTTATTTTTAATTAAATTCAGACAGGTTTAACTTGATCATTTAAGTGTAAAGCCAAGTTAGCCACAGGAAACACATTGGGACGGTATAAGGGAAAAGTTAGAAAGTTAGGGACGTTTCTGTAATTCAGTTATCAAAAAGCAATTGTTATTCAGGATGGCTACTTTAGGCACTGAAAAGCTACAGGGAAATTAAAAAAAAAATCACATCACTCCCACTCCTTACTGAAATACCAGAGTCATTAGAAACTATAGGATTTTCTGATCATCCAGAGGCTGCTATTTGAGATCCTTATGGCAGCACTGTTTGGCCACTCTGGTATCTGTTGTATTACCGTCTAACTGCAACTTTGCCACTTCTAAAGGAACATTTGGATAAGATATAAAAATGCAGGGCATACATGACAAGATGGATGAATCTTGTGCGTGAGGCCTGGCAACCAGCATGTAAAGTCCTGCTCCGGAGAGCTAGATCTGTCCTCTGCAGCTACTGCTAGGACTGCACCAGCCACTTGAATCTCTGGCTGCCTTGATACCCAGAGGGGCTAAATGGACAGCAGGAACGGATTGTTAACCAACAGAGCTACTTAGCATTCTGCAGCTTGTTTCCAAGGAATGCCGGGGAAAGAGGACATTAACGAGCATCAGATGAAGAGCAAAGAGTTCAAAGCTTTTATTCAGAAAAGAAGCAGAAGCCTTTTGGGAAGAGGTGATTAGTTGCTTTCCAGTTAAACACAGTTGCTTTCGTGTCCGATCTTTAAAGCTCATTCATTTTTCAAAACGTGGTGCCCGCGTCTGTACAATTGCCATCAGTGAGGGAGACAGTTGCCCCCACACCTGCAGCTTCTCATTTGCTGCAGAGTTTCTGAACCTCCTAGTCAATGCAGAGGCTGAAGTGATAGAGCATTCTTTTGCCATCAAATAAAAACAAAGCACAGCCGGTTTTGGAGATAGATCCTGGCTTCAAGAACTCTAAACCACTGTCCCACAACCCCCATCAGCTCCATTCTCCTTTCACCATAGGAAAGGCAAAGCACAAGTCTGTCAGTCTCCTTTTAAGGGCATGGCTACACTCGAAACGCCAAAGCGCTGCCGCGGGAGCGCTTTGAAGTGCGAGTGTGGTCGCGGCGCCAGTGCTGGGAGAGAGCTCTCCCAGTGCTGCAGGTACTCCACCTCCCCGAGGGGATTAGCTTACAGCACTGGGAGTGCGGCTCCCAGCGCTGCGACACTGTTTACACTGGCGCTTTACAGCGCTGTAACGTGCTGCGCTCAGGGGGGTGTTTTTTCACACCCCTGAGCGAGAAAGTTGCAGCGCTGGAAAGCGCCAGTGTAGCCATAGCCACAGTGTATGAAGCCCACCAGCAGTAATGAATAATGGCATTCAGGTCTATCTACATGACTTACATGACACCCATTACTGGGGTACCTGAGCACCTCATGGTCTTTGATTTATTTATCTTCACAACACCCCTGTCTGGCAGGGCAGTGCTAGTCTTCTTTAAGTGGCTCTGCATATTCACACTTATGGGTAATGTGCTGCTGCTTGTGCCGTCCAACTTCATTTATCCCCATTTTACAGATGAGGAACTGAGGCAAAGAGAAATTAAGTGACTTGACCAAGGTCACACAAGAAGTCTGTGGCAGAACAGGGAACTGAACCAAGGTCTTTCAACTCCTATGCTAGTGCCCAGCAAAGATGTCTGCTAAGGCTTCTATGTGCAGCACAAAATCCTGGCCAACCAATGTGCCCAGATGGATTACATTAAATGGGAGTTCTTACTCAGCAATACAGGAGTATTTCTCTCACTACAACTTTTTTTTTTAAATTAATTAGATGCCAAAACAAAAAGTAAAATCTCTCTGTTAAACAGAATCTGTCCTGAAGAACCAGTTTCCTCCACTTAATTTCATCATCCCAAATAAAAGCTGTGCATTATTATTCAAACAGACTGCAAGGAGGATGGACATCCAGAAACATTTCAAACCCTGACAGATGCCACTGTGGATTTTACGACTAGAAGCACTAGAACAAATAGCTAAAATCAATTTACTGAGAAGCCCCCAAAATAACTAGTGGGGTACCTGGCAGAGCTAATGAATATAA
This sequence comes from Trachemys scripta elegans, assembly GCF_013100865.1. NCBI lineage: Eukaryota > Metazoa > Chordata > Testudines > Emydidae > Trachemys > Trachemys scripta. The sequence continues at coordinate 12,446,398 of NC_048303.1, read as the reverse complement.
GAAAACACTCATTATTTAAAAACTCCCCAGTACTCTTCATGGTTCATCATTAAAAATGTGCTCCTACTCATCTGGTCCAGTGACATAGAATTAGCTCAGTGCTCCATTAACCCAGTAGACCAAGTATCTGACATTAACTCTGTTGCCTTAGCCCCGTCCCTACTGTGAGGGAAATCACTGAGAAAAGATAGACCATTCTCCTCCATGAAATCAATGCTATCCCCACCGTGCCCCCACTTGTTCAGTTCCACAGAGATGCAAGTGGTAGTTCCCTGAGAAGCTCTTCTGTAGAGAAGATGCTGGGATGGCAGACTACAAGGGGGAGAGATGGAGGGAAAGTAGGAAGGATTTCAACTTTGATAGACTTTTACCACCTTTTGTAGTGGGCAAATCTGACAGGGTGATCTGCAGACTCAAGAGTGGATGTTATACTGAGTGCACCTGAGAGCCAGGCTGAAATTGCATTCACCTGCTGACTAATTTATTTTTAAATAGACGAATAAAATAAACCCAGCGTTAGTCTTTAAATTGTCATCATCATCATCATCACGATATGGGTAGACAACTAGATATGCTGTTTGGGGTGATCAAATTTTCATGCAAGGCTAGGCTAAGAGGGGCAGCACAAACTACTGAAAGTCAGCCTTACATACATTTGTTTGGCTGTCCCTGCTCTGCTGCCCCAGAATGCGTTATGCAACCAAAGAAACACGCCTGCTGACTTGCAATTGTTTGGTTTGTTTCTTAAATAATAAATGGTGCCTTCAAAGATTTTTGAAAAATAATGGGCCAAATTCAGCGACACCAAGTCAGCCTACAATCTCTGCCCCATGAGAGGGCTTTGAAGTGTTGGGGAGATCAGAGACTAGGGCACCTGACAGATGTGCCGATTTGGCCCATCTTTCCAGGTGGCCTCCATCCTCTGGACCCCCAGATGCAGTTTAACGCTGCCCCATCCTGGTGAAGGCAGCTCCAGTACTACCATCCGCCCTGCTCCGACGGCAAACCTTCCTCGTGTACAGTTGCCTCTGAGGATGCAAAACTGCATCCCCCAGGCAAGTCATGTCCAGCATGTAATAACCATTCTAGTTTATCATTTGGGATATCAAATCACATTTAAGAGTCCAATTCCCGCTTCCACTGAAATCAATGGCAGAACTTTCTCCCCTTCCATACTCTTCCATTGACATGACAGTTTTGTGAATCTAAAACCAGAGAGGAAAAAAGGCAATAAAAATGGTACCTAAGAAAAATTTCCCCACCTGTAAAATGGGAAGAACAATACTTCTCTCCTACTTTTATCTGTAAGTTCTATTTAGATTGTAAGCTCTTTGGGGCAGGGACTGTCATTCATAGTTTGTTCCTACAACATGTAGCACAATAGAACTCTAAGGCCTCTAGATGTTACCACAACATAGATCTATATTATGTAGAAACACAACCACTACCCATGTTAAAAGAACGTTCTTTAGGTCACAAAGTCAATGCCAGTTCTAAGGTTGCCTGTGCAACCTTAATCCTGCTCCCCTGTGTATCCATCCTGTGCATTGAAAGAGGCAGGATTCTGTGGAAAAAACAGCGTGAGACCACGTTATTAAAGACTGTGACGGATGCACAAGGAGGAGAGACAACCATAAATATGGCATTTCCCAACTTTTAAAAAAACTGAGAAAGCAGAGAGAAAAGTATTTTCACCTTTTGCCACCATTCTTCTCTGGAGAAACAAAAGAGAGAGAGCTATACTTTTAAAAAGTGGGAGAAAGAGGACTTTTTCCAAAAATGTCAACATTTTGAAAATTCTGTTCCAAATGGAGTTGAAAATGAAAGATTTTGAGAAAAATGTATTTTTTTCTATGAAAATAAGTGTATTTGTTATCAACCCCCCTCTTCCCCCCATTTTTTGATAATGTTTTTGACAAGTTGTAATGTCCAGTTACTAGTTTGGCACACTGACAATATTTTCCTAAGGAATGCAAGTAAGAGAAAGAAAATGATAATTTTTAAACAGGTTGTAACTCTGCCAAACCTGAATGATACTACCTGGGACAAAAAAAAAAGAGAGTCATATTGCTCGTCCTAGGGCTTTGTCTCTGCCAAATTTCATAGCTGCAATTAATGGAGGAGTAAGAGCTTCTCAAAAAAAGGCTGCAAGAATCTTTTATAATAGTGTTAGACAAAGTCTATATATGGGTTGCTATCAGCTCCCCCTATAAAAAAACAACCTTGAAGGCTAAAAATATCCTGCATAGTGGGGCCAGGAGAATCCTTGGATTTGTGAAATAAACATTAATCCATTGTGTCCAGAGTTCAAAACTGGACTTAGAATTCCAAGTACAAGTTTGATAACTTCCTCCTAACGGTCATTTATCAACATGACAGAAAAACCCCCACCACATAATTTGTCATCTTTGCTCAAGCAAGGCAGGCGGCAGACAGGAACAGCAGGCAGCATGCCAGTCAGAGCGGAGGGAAGTTGCATAGCACCTGCATGCAATATGCCTGGCTCTAGCAGGTGCTAGTCACTCTCAAGAGGACTGAAATTCACACAGATAAGAGCAGAATTTAAACCAGACAACCAAAAAACAAAGCGGCTCATGCCAGGGCTGTGGATCCATGCTCATTTCTAACAGACTCTTTTTTCCACTTTTCCTCTTACATGTTCCAATTCCCAAAGCCACCACTGTCCAGGGCCAGATTAACACAGGGGCTTTAGGGGCTGCAGCTAAGGGGGGCCCCGGCTAAGGGGGGCCCCGGCGCAGCAGGGCTCAGTCAGGCTGGCTGCATGTTGTGGCCCCACGCCGTTCCCAGAGACGGTCGGCTGCTGGCACGTCACCACGCAGCTCCCATCGGCCGAGAACTGGCCAACGGGAGTTGCAGGGGTGGCGCTTGCGGGCCTTGGCTGCACACGGAGACACACTGTCCCCCTCCCCCCAGGGGTACGCAGAGACGTGCCAGCAGCGGGCCACTTCCAGGAGCGGCGTGGGGCCACGGCAGGCAGGCAGCCTGTCTGAGCCCTGCTGCGCCGCCAGCCAGGAGCCACCTGTGGTAAGTGCCTCCCGGCCGGAGCCTGCACCCCAACCCCCTACCCCAGGTCAGAATCCCCTCCTGAACCAAATTCCCTCCCAGACCCTGCACCCAACTCCCTGTTCCAGGTCAGAATCCCCTCCTGAACCAAATTCCCTCCCAGACCCTGCACCCCCTCCTGCACCCAACTCCCTGTTCCAGGTCAGAATCCCCTCCTGTACCAAACTCCCTCCCACAGCCTGCACCCCTCACCCCTCCTGCACCCAAACTCCCTCCCAGAAAGAAACTAATGTAACAGCTGACCTAAGATAAGAAGTAGGCTATTTTGAACTAACTGTATTCTACATGTTTTAAGACTGAAATGTAACCACAGAACGGGCTTTATGTTAATTAAAAGGCAAGTTTAGTATAGCGTTAATAGCCTTGATGCCATAACTGTGATTGTTTTCTTTTAAATTAGGAAAAGACTTGTACACAGGGGCCCCACAAAATCTAATAGCCCCGGGCCCACAGGAGAGTTAATCCAGCGCTGACACTGTCCCCGCTTCCAAGTCCTTCTTTAAGGGCTCACTGAAGTCAATGAGACAGTTTCATCTGATTTTGGTTGAAGCCATCAGACTTTTGTTTCTACTGTGACGCCCATCAAAATGATCCAACCGAAGCATTACAAATCATTCCTTCTTTTGAGCTTCCCAAGGTGTCCTGCCTTCTCTATTTCTGTCTATGAGGCTGTTAACTCCTGGCCTTCATTTTATGTTTTGACCAGCGCAAGCAGACATGGTTGGTGTTTAATGGAGCAAATCCAGCCCACCTTCCTCACCCCAATTAGCCATACTTACCCAATGGGGCTGTGTGCCCCATTCTGAGGCCCCCAGGGTAAAGCTGTTGTACGTGTCACACAGCTTTTACATTGTATTAAAATAAAAGAAATGGCAGAATGGGCATGAAATGCTTTCTCAGCTGACCCGGACAACTTTCACAAGCCAGACTCAGGTGGGTTTGGGAGGGGACTGTGGGTTTGATTTTGCAAGGCTGGGTCTTTCTGTATCTGGACAATGTTTAATGCAGAGGCTCAGAGCTCCCAACAGTTTCACTGGCAATAAAATGCCTCCTCTAGTGGTCGTCCAGCAGAGAGATATTAATACCACCAAGTGCAACTACACCACCAGTGGAATGAATCTTATATCCACCAACACAATGCCTGGGGATGATAAGATAATAACACAGTAATAAAGTAAAAAGAAGAGCAGGAGTACTTGTGGCACCTTAGAGATTAACAAATTTATTAGAGCATAAGCTTTCGTGGACTACAGCCCACTTCTTCGGATGCATATAGAATGGAACATATAATGAGGAGATATATATACACACATACAGAGAGCATAAACAGGTGGGAGTTGTCTTACCAACTCTGAGAGGCCAATTAATTAAGAGAAAAAAAACTTTTGAAGTGATAATCAAGCTAGCCGAGTACAGACAGTGTGATAAGAAGTGTGAGAGTACTTACAAGGGGAGATAGAGTCTATCTCAGAGTGCTCTAAGGTGCCACAAGTACTCCTGCTCTTCTTTTTGCGGATACAGACTAACACGGCTGTTACTCTGAAACAGTAATAAAGTGTGAGTATCTTTGCAACCAGTTCTATGTTCCAATACAACCTGTACATTTAAACTATAAACAGTTTGATTAAATGAGATTTTTTAAAAAAAATTCCCACTGTACCATGCTTTTCACATAAAATAACCATTTTGAGACCCCACTTCCTGCAAATCAATTTTATAGAGGGAGCGCTCTCTCGGGGCATCATAAGCAGCATTAAAATGATGGGCAGAAAAGACTTCCATGATATTCTGCGATACACTGTGAAGTGAGAAGGTTCCAGAGTGTAGAAGCAGCTGATAGCACCAGTCTAGCCATGTAGTGGGAGAGGGTTGCCGGCCAGCCATCAAAGTCTGGAGGATTATCCAAGGTCTCTCAGTCTAAAGAGTTTGCTGAGAGATGTTTGGTGGGAGAATCGATTCAGCTTCACTTGATCCCAGCCCTCCGTTTGACCATGTTGCTTCTGCGCTCATGACTAATTACTGCATAAACTCCAGTAGGGGGCAAACCTATTGAAGACAGTCATCCCCTTCAGGGGGCCCCCATCGACCGCAGTAGTTCCATTCAGACCGTAAGCAGGTCTCAAATAGAGCAGTAAGCATAATACTCCAGATCAAATGGGGGAACACGATAGGCCCAGGTAACAAAGTAAACACAAGGATGCTCCAGTATCTAGTTGTCTATGGCTGGGACTATGACCAATAAGCCAGGCATATTGCACGCAGGTGCTATGCAACTTGTCCTTCAGGAGCCAGCACAAAAAACTGCTCTCCCTCCCAGTCTCCTTTCCATTCAGCGTTCTCTCTCCTTTTAGCTGCCCCCTCCAGGCCTCACAGCTCTTGCAGGTGAAGCAAGATGGGGATGACAGAGATCACGTCAGCTCATTAACCCTTCCCGGGCTAGTGTGGAGTTTGTACTGACATCACATCCTCTTAGGTCAGGGGTAGGCAAACTTTTTGGCCTGAGGGCCACATCTGGGTGGGGAAATTGTATGCAGGGCCATGAATGTAAGGCTGGGGCAGGGGGTTGAGATGCAGGAGGGGGTTCAGGGCAGGGGGTTGAGGTGCAGGAGGGGCTCAGGGCAGGGGGTTGAAGGCTCGGGGCGGGGGGTGGGGGGGGGGGGGGGGGGGGGGGGGGCGGGAGGGGCTCAGGGCGGGGGGTTGGGGTGCGGGGGGTGCGACAGGGGGCTAGGGGGCTCAGCTTCCCTGTCTGCCCTGGCCCCGCGCCGCTCCTTGAAGTGGCCAGCATGCCTGGCAGTGGCTTCTGGGGGTGGGGTGGGGTAGGCAGCTCCGCCACACGCTGCTCTCACGCTGCTCTCACCACCACTAAAGCTCCCATTGGCTGCGGTTCCCTGTTCCCAAACAATGGGAGCTGCAGGGGGCGGTGCCTGCAGGCAAGAGCAGCACACAGCTCTCCCCCTCTGCCAGGGGCCGCAGGGACGTGGTGCTGGCCACTTCCGGGAGCAGCGAGGGGCCAGGGCAGGCAGGGAGCCTGCCTTAGCCCCGCTGTGCAACGGGGCTGGCAATCCTGTAGTTTGCCCTCCCCTGTCTGAGGCAGTTGTTTCAAACATTTTAAAATTAAGATTAAAAATGCTCTTTCCAAATTCTAGAGCAGTGTCCGTCAGAAGCTCTCACAGATGCTTTACTAACACTGAAGGACTGAACTTCTCAGTCCCCATGTTCAGGACGCATTATCCCCTTTGCAGGAGGGGAAATTGGGGTTCAGCGAGGTTAACAGTAAATTGATGGCAGAGCTGAGAAAGGAGCTCAGAACTCCAGGCTCCCCAGTCATGCATTGTGAACATAAAACCTACCCCAATCTAATCCATCTAGGTATTTCTACGCACCATCGGATCATTTCCCCAAGAGTGCACTGCCTGCCTCCCAGGAAATAGGGTTTCCGTCCAACGAGCGGCTAGCAGTTTGGCCTGAAATAATTCCTAATAAACCCCACCTCCCTGAGCCTATACTCCCACCAGCTAGTATCGGGGTAGTCCTCCAGCGAGTAGGTTCTTAATACACTTTTTAAGTGTCGGTCTTAAGGGATGCACTATAGAACATGTCCTATAAATGCAATAATCTTATTACTAAGTTGCCTTCTTTCTATAAAGATTGGGGGAAGAATCAGATTCAGTCTGACAGGAAAAGGGATGGGACAAGGCATTAGGAACTAGAGGGGATGGGCTAAATCACACCCCTTGTGAATCATAATCTCATTCCCTAAGGTCACGAACGGAAAAGTCTTGTGTGGCTACCAGACTGTGGGATGCTGTACTTTGCAGAGGGTCACAGGATGGCAGCACTTGAGAGTTCACTCACTCTTTCAAGCATTTGGCATATTTGTTTTTTAAAAGGGCTGAAATGAACTGTTGTCTCTCCCCCCAGTTGATCTGACTCCCATGTTGCGTTATCAACTGAAATGTAAAGTGTCTCAGTGGATTCCTTGCTTTTGTCCTAATTCAGCATACATAGTCCATGGCTCTGTTGCTCTAGCATGAACAACATACATTATGAATGTCTTTGTAATTCACAGGTTACCAGATCGCCTCTTGGGAGATTTATCACAGTCCCTTTGCAAAACCCTTGGACTAGTCTGCATATATTAGCTATACTTTATCTCACTCTGTGATCTTCCAATATCAACCCAAGGCAGTTTCCTCTGCAATCTGTTCTTGTAATCTGTGGGGAGGAGGGCAGAATGTCCTCAGGGGAGCTAAATGCTTGTTTGTTGACAGTTTATAATGGTAACCTGAACCTCTGGCCCAGATCTGGCCTCCTGCTTAAGCCCTGATCCTCGGCGCCACCCCGCGTGGCTGGAGCCACGAGCACCAGCTCACCCCGCTGCAGGGGGAAGCTAGGGTGCCAGGCCAGTCGCTTGGCTGTCCCAGCGGCCCCGAGCAATCAGGGAAGCTCAGAGTCCGTATGTGCCTACCCCCGCCCGCAAGTGCCGCCCCTTAGCTCCCATTGGCCAGGAACTGTGGCCAATGGGAGCTGCGGGGGCAAGCAGCGCGCACAGCCGCCTGGCCACATTGTGTCCGCTTCCAGGAGCGGCGCAGGGGCAGGACAGGGGAAAGCCTGCCTTAGCATCGTTGTGCTGCTGGCCGGGAGCCACTTAAGGTAAGCGGTGCCCGGCCGGGGCCCACATCCCTCACCCCTTCTGCACCCCGGCCCCAGCCCTGAGCCCCCTCCCACATCCCAATCCCCGCCCACAGCCTACACCTCCATCCCAACCCCCCTGCCCAAGGTCGGCACTCCCTCCCGCAACCTAATTCCCTTTCAAAGCCTGCACCCCTATCCTGAACCCACTGCCCCAACCCAGAGCTCCCTCCTGCACCCTGAACCCCTCATTTCTCGCCCCACCCCGGAGCCTAAGGGAAGCCCCGAACCTCTGTGCCTCGCCCCCACACGGGGCTGTGTGTGGCCCGCGACTGAATTTTTCTGTGGCCCCTAATAGAAAAAAAGTTCCTATCCCTGCGCTAGACCATCAACTGGGTAAATGGAGCTACACATGTTTACACCAGCTGAGGATCTGGCCCAACAGCTGTAAGTACAGGTCACAGAAATAGCACCATTTCAAAGGCTTCCTTAACAGGGAAGACTTGCAGTAATGCTAAATGTTTCCCACCCAGAGAGAAGAGTCCTGAGCTGCGAGAAGCCTTCAGAAAGATACACACACACACACACACACACACACACACACACACACACACACACACGTCTCATACCAGTTGTACACAGACATAACCTCATTGATTTTAGCAGAGTTACCCTTGATTTACATAGGTGTAACGGAAGGAAAATCAGGCCCACATTCTGATTCAAAGAGGCCCATTTTATTTCGGTCCCACTCACATAGCAACGATTGTGCTGGGGGGACCCAGCCATATGGTTATATGTGCCCTACTTCAATGACTTGTTATTCTGCTCAGTGCAGGGATTAGTGGCCGAAATTCTGTGACCTGTGTTATGCACAAGGCCCTACGTTTTCGGTATTTACTAACATTCTCCAAAAAATTCCCAGGTTTTGAAAAAGCCAATATTCGGGTTTGATCCATTTTAACTTGAATTTTGGCTTTTTTGGGACCTCTGCCCACTGGTCACTGTGAGTACCAGGCAACCTCCACCCCCTCTCCTTCGTATTCACACATAACTTTGGAAAATCCAGGCCCAGGTTTCTACCGTATAACAAGATTAACTCAGTAGCTTTGTACAGCAGGTGTCCTTCGCAGTGTACACTTTATACCGTACACAGGATATGACCATCCTCAGTTATTCAAACCTTTGTCACCTCTTGGCTTCATTACAGCAATGAGATACACCTGGGCACAAAACCTTCAGCACACAGGAAATTCCAGCTAGTACAGAACGGTGCAGCACGTCTCCTCAGCAAAACAGGCTACAGTGAGCACATCACACCTGTCCTCCGTTCTCTATGCCGGCTTTCCACAGTCTTTCTAAGCAAGTTCAAGGTCTTGGTCTTTATCTTCAAAGCGCTCTACAGCCTGGGTCCAGGATACCTAAAAGAATATCTCTAAAGCTCCAGGATGAAGACCACGGCTGACAACTTTGCTCCTCTGGCCCAGTGGGAACTCTCAACAATAAGAGTAAAGCTTGTTTGTTCAGGAGACAGAACTTTCCCCGGGCCTGATCCGAGACTGTGGAATGAACTCCGCCAGGTTCTAAGGACCGTCACAAACCTAACCCCTTTCCGTTTCAAGCACAAGGCACATTTCTTTGACCTTGCCTTCTCTAATAGTGCACACGCTTCTCCCTGTGGAGAGAGGATGGGTACTACAATAAAGAGGTCAGTATAAACACGTATACTGACTAGAACAGAACCAAAAAAACAACAACCAGGAATTGAAAATACTACCTGTGTGTGCAACATGAACAAGTTAAGATGAACGCCTGTATTTCCTGATTGGTTTTTAGTAACTGTGCAAACTAATTATTTATTAATTTTAATTATTCATTATTAAATTTAATTTATTATTTTAAATCTATATAAATAAAATTAAATAATGATGCCTATCCAAGGCTTTAGGTGCTCTAGTATTATGATACAATAAATACAATTACATTAAATCTCAGCAGCTTTAAAATGACTGGTTCCACAGGCTAGCCAGCTAGCCACCTATTCGCCTTTGGTTATGTCTTTACTGTAGTTATATTCCCAGGGCTCGGGCTGTGGAGCTGTAAACTTGCGGTGTAGGTGTTAAGGCCTGGAGCCTGAGCTTTGGGACGCCACAAGGGGAGGGGGGCAAGTCCCAGAGCCTAGGCTCAAGCCCAAACTTCTACCTTACAATTTTACAGCCCCACAGCCCGAGCCCTGCGAGCCTCAGTCAATTGTCACGGGCCAGCTGTGGGCATTTAACTGCAGCATAGACATGCCCTTCATTATCTAGGAAGCCCACCCTCAGCCCTCTCCAAAAATCCTCTCAAACTGATTCTTTTGCAGTGTGCCCAGAAAGACACCAAATTCAGACTCTCTCAGACCAAGGGGGGGACAAGTTCTGCAGACTCAATACCCCCACAGAGAACATCGCACCAGTCACCTCCTCTCTTCCATAAAAAGGGGGATCCAGCTCGGTAGACCAGCTGAGACAGTATGGTACAGGGAGGGGGCAGTCTGTCAGGTCCGGGTGGTCCCAGGACATCTAGGGGTTTATTAGGCCATAACCAACACCTTAAACTCCACCCAGAAGCCAGTGGGAAGTCAGTGCAGACCGTGGAGCCCTGGTATCATAATGTAGTATTTTGCATTTCATAAATATTTCAGATAAACATAATATCATTGAAAAACATTCAAAGAGGCAGGGAGAGGAGATGCAGGATGAGTAACAGAAGGTCAAAGACGCTTTGGACAGGTCTCTCCTACCTCCGGTCGTTTCTCCTCCTTCTGAATAGTTTTTTGGTGTGTGCAATTTCAGCCTCATGTGGCAATGGATGATAACCCTGGTTAAAAGAGGAAAAAAAGGCGATTGTGAATTCTGAGATCTATGAGGCAGAGATGTTTAAATAGTTAGAACTGGGTACTGGGTACTAGTCCCACTGTGTGGATGTGGGTAAATTACACGTTGCTCCTTAGAGAGACAAGGTGGTTGAAGTAGAAGAAGAGCTCTGTGTGGCTCGAAAGCTTGTCTCTCTCACCAACAGAAACTGGTCCAGTATAAGATATTACCTCACCCACCTTGTCTCTCTAATATCCTGGGACCAACACGGCTACAACTACGCTGCATGCATTGCTCCTTGTCTGTCCTACACAACATGAAAATCAGTAGCACAGATTAAACTTTATAAAAGCATCTCTCCCTCAGCTTGCAAGATCTGTAAAACAGGCATCATGACAACTACCTCAGGGCAGCTCGGGGGTTAGTTAATCTGAAGCCATCTGAAACTCTCAGATGAATGGTGTTATACAACGTAAACTTAAAGGATTATTATTAACGGCACCCGATATCTGATTTACTGTGAATTCAGGCACTCATGCCACTGAAATGTCATTTGTACCACTATGATAAGGGTGCTGCTTTATTTCCATTATAAACCATCCACTCTTTTTTTTTTTTAAACTCAGCGGTAAAAATTTACAACATTTATTTGGAAAGATAAGGAGCAAAATTTAGCTGACATTGGAGTGGGAGTCAGCAGAAATGTCACATCGTGTGCAGCTTCATGCCCACGTCCCATCCCCACAACTTCATTTTGATATTAGGGTTCATCAGAGAACAGCAATACTCTATGCTTTGTGCTCTAATATACTCCCTGTATGCTTCTGTGATCAGTTACCTTATACACAAACCGCAGCCGCTATATACTACAAAGCCTATCACCCTTGTAACTTCGTTAAAGAACCTACTATCTAGGATAACTAGTTAGGGAGACTGTGTTGCCTAGAAACCATGTTGCCTAGAAATCAGAACAAGCCCACTGTGAGAGTCAGAACACTCCTGGCTTCTATTCCTGGCACCCCATTTATTCACTGTTTTAGCACAGGTAAGTCAATAAATAAATCACATACTTAGTGCTTAAAAAGCATTTTTCCATCCTCACGGTGCTTTACCATTATTAATTAACCCGTACAACACCTCTCTCATATTGGGGCATATTATCCCCATTTTACAGATGGGGAAACAATAAGTGATTTGCCCAGCCAAGTTAATGAAAGAGCTGGGATTAGAACCCAGGCTCCTGGCTCCCAATTTTATCCCCTATCCATTAGACTGTGCTGTGTTCCCTGTGACTCAGTTTACTCATCTGATAAATGGGGAGGATTTTACTTACTTTCATCCTACGGGTGTTGTGAGGTTTCACTGATGCTCACAAAGAGTTTTGAGGTTCTTAGATGAAAGGCACTAAATAAGTGCAAAGTATTATTTATTTTCTTGGATCTATGAAGCCATGATAACCACCAAAGGCAGTAAAAATATTTTATTTATGCACTACAGTACTTCCCAGGCTGGCAGTAAAAGCACTGTAACAATCACTCTTTATATTTCCATAACAATCCATCTTCTCCTCTGAGTTACAGTCTCTGCCTCAGAGCTAATGAATCACCACATGAGAGAGGCCACCAGAAAGTGGCATGCAACTGGGGAGGAGAGAGTATGTCTGAGCATGTAGCAGTTCTTTGTTACACTGGCAAAACAACAGGACATACCTACTACACTTTTGAAAGTTCCCTCTCTCCCAACACCTCAGTAAAAGTTATTAGAGTTCACTTTAGTAGCCATTACAATAGTGACAACACCACTTCCAGATCCTCGTGGGAGACGGTACAGAAGTGCAAAGGTCTTTATGAACATTAATGAATTTAGCCTCACAACCTGCCTGTGAGCGAGGCAAGCATCATAGCTTCAGACATTTTAAGGCCAGAAGGAAGTGTTATGATAATCAAGTCTGAGCACTTGCATAATACAGTCCAGAGAATTTCATCAAGTGGTTCCTAGATGAAGCCTATAACTTTTGGTTGAGCTAGAGTACATCTTTTAGAAAGACATCCTATCCTGATCTGAAGACTTCATATGATGAAGAATCTATCACAGCCGTAGGTAAATTGTTCCAAATGTTTACACTTTGTTTAAGTTTCCCTAGCTTCAATTTCCAGCCTTTGGACCACGTTAAGTGTCGGTCTACTAGATTAAAGAGTCCTCTGCTACCTGAAATCTACTCCCTATGTAGGTATAGCTCATGTGCAAGTCATTACTGAACCTTCTCCTTCACCATTTTACATATGGGGAAAGTGATGCACAGAGAGATTGCAGGACTCAGCCCAGGTGCCACAACATTTGTGGAAGAGCCAGGACTAGAAACAGTTTTCCCAACTCTCTGTTACGTATTTAACCACAAGACCTTCTCTCTGCTCTTGAAATCCATATCAAGATACCCTTAATACACACGTTACAGTCTCTGCTACAACATATAAGTAGTGACAATGTGTGTTATTGAAACCCAAGAGGAGATGACACTGTATTCGTTTTCAAGCCGATTAATCTTGGAGCGTCCAATGGGCTACTGTGTAGTTCAGCAAAGTACAACAACATGGTGTTCTGCAGTAACTTGCTGTAAGGCCATTCACCTGGCATCATAAATACTGTTCCGTTTATGCTTGCTGGATCTTGTCTCACAATTCTACATAGCACACCACTGATTAAGGAAAAGATACTAGAGTACTCAGCTACTTTGCTGAAGAACCCTGTAGTAATGCAGTGCAGGAAAGTTTGAGGCCATTAGACTATGGCATTTTTTAAAACTAAAGTTAATGCATGCAAACAGTTAATAGTCCTCTCTGGCAAGCACAAGGACCCGTAAACCAATTTCTGCAGGGTTTAAGCTTTCATTATATATCTAGAACTCCAGCCATTACAAATGTAAACTCAGCATAAACTGATGCATTGCTGCGTGTCTCCCTCCTCACACAGGAGCTCTGCTGTTGCTCAAAACTTTGCCAAGCAGCAGCAGAGCAAAATTAACAAAACTCTGATTATCAGCATGGCATGTGGAAGACAGAATGATTACATCTGAGGGAATCTTCTACTCAGATGAGGCCTGCAGAGGAGCTGGATGTGTCTGGACAGGAGAAAATTCTATGTCCCTATCAGGAAGTTAGGAATCTCCCTTTTCCATGGGGCACAAGTCCCTTTTTCTAAACCCAGTCATGAGACTTTTATGTTTTCTTGGGGAGTGGGAGAGAGGAAGCCACCGGCCCTTGATTGTACATATTTTGGGGTTCTAGCAGCGCTAATTTTGGGGAAAGGAAGTCTACAATGGGGAGGAAGGGCATTGTAGCAGGCTAATTTAAAAAAAATGGCTGAAGCTGCTCAGAGAACTGGAATGTTAGAGTAATTCTTGGACAGATGGTTTAGAGAGCACTCAAAAGGTTCATAATAAAATAATGTATTACATGGTTCCACTATGTATCTGACAGATATCCCCATTATGTGTGGCATAGTTATATTTTTACACACACCCGTGTGCACCCACTTGTTTTTAAGGTGACTTTTCTGAGGACAATCTGGATCTCAAGTGTGGTTTTCCAATCAGAAAATATGATTTTTCGGTAACCACACCTTAGCAGGTGCACTCTTCCCATTCAGTATGAAGGTGTAACTGACTGAGATGTAGCCAAAGGGGCAAGTTTAGCTAACCAGTGGACTGGACAGGCAAATACTCAGCATTTTCTGCTACAAGAAAATTGGGATAGGAGGAGGCCATTTTAGTTTATGGCCTCCAGGCGAACACATCAATGAGTCAGTGCCTTCTCTGGTGGGCAGTAAGCATCACACCCTGGTCCCCACAACAGTCTCAAGCAAAGGAGTTGGTTCAATTCCTCTCCGGGCAAGCGGTAAAATTATCTTCTCCTTTCAGGCCACAGAGCAGCTGTGGTTTGAAATTAACAAGCAACCACTACTGCTGTTGGACAATGTGATTTTTCACAGCCTGTTTTTATATATAATTTTAGATAAGATACACATGCACAGTGTAAGAGGGTGGTCTTCCCCCTTTAAGGATAGTGGGTGTCTGGGTCCAGACAACGCTGTTCCAAGGCCTAGCCCCCTCTGAAGAGCGGGTATGCAGTGATGCACAGTTCCCTGACGAATCTGGGGAACTGAAGTTCTTTGGGGCAGGTGGCAGTCTCATGACTAGCCACCATGTACATAAGGCAACTCTATAACTTAGCTTAGCAGAATAAAGATCACGCTCCAGAGCTCCCAAGTAGAGGACTTGGGAGAGAGACCTCCAGGGAGTACGAGCCCACTGAGAGAGAAACCCCAGTTAAGAGGGCTACGAAGGATTGTGAAGCCCTAAAGGGAGGGCTGGAAGGGAGGTGAAGTCCTGGCAAAGAATGGGTAAGACTTTTGAGCCTGGCAGGAGGACTATACAAGTGCTGAAGCTCATTGTAAACTAAAAGCCTAGGGAAGAGGGGTGGCAGGTTTTGAGTGTCATTTTAGGGTAATTAACCAGACCCAGAAAGGGAGCAATATTGTGAAGCCAGCAGGTGTGATGGTTTGTTTGATATGAGATAGGAAGGTAAACTGAGGCAGTAGTTGGGCCTGAGGCTGGACTGGGTGAACCACTGCTATGCGCAGATAAATGCCTATGCAGGGGCAAACACACACACACTTCGCAGTCTGTATTTTAACCACTTAATACATCTATTTTAACAATTCTTAAGCCCCTGTTGCCCCACCCATAAGACTCGAGAAACGGGGCAGCTCTCTTTGTTGCCACAGAACCATTTACATACAAAATTCCATAGAGAGAACAAATAAAAATCTTTCAAGAACATGCTGACATTCTGCAGCAGCCTCGGAGCCTGCCTCCCCCCTCCCACCCGCCACCCCACAGCAAACCACCCTCTACGCTGCACCGTCAGACTCATGAACTTATTAACCCAGGTTTCCCTGGTTACTCATCTGGGAAAGACTTAATGAAGTGGAGGTGGGAACCAGGGGAGAGAGGTTATATTTAAAGCCACTCTTATGGCATGTGCTGTTACAGTATTTGCAGGCTTCATGTTCTGTAACGTCTGCATAGGCAATTATACAAACTCAACCACTCCTTCTGTCCATTTCACTGACAATGTTAAACCACAGGAAGAAAAACAGAATAAGCCAATTATGCCATCATGAAGTTAACATAGCCTGCCTGACCCCAGGGGTCCAGTCAAGGGACTCCTAAAAGCGAGGTCCTTACCAATTAAATGGTCTCAACACAACCATATCTGATCACCATTCCCGATCTAGCTTCTCAAAAACTCGTGTGTAAATTGATTCTCTGGTGGATAATTTCGAAGAGGTGTATCAGGGATAGTGCGGATCTGGCTGAAATTTAAGGGGCTGCAAAAGGTCAAATGTTGTCACTTTGCCCCTCTGCTGGTAGGGACCATTTTATTCATTATGGTTTTCAGATGTGCATTTCCCTGCAGAAAAGAGCTGCCTTCATTTTTTTTTTTTTTACGGATGTTGTCTTTTCACAACAAATACTTAGAGAATTATGACAAAAGGGTAGTAAATTAACCACGTAGCATCTTAGTTTAAAATAGCCACGTTGGAGCCAGGACAGCAGAAAAGAGCAAGAGAAATAGCAGGGTTTGTCGGCAAAAATAATGGGTGCTGAAAAATCATTTGGCATTACCAAGGCATCATTGGATGTGAGCTTTATCTCAGTGAGATTTTTACCACCGTCCTGCCCATGCAAAGAAACATCTCGCCCCTCAGTTTATCCTAAAGGAATGGCTGCAGAAGACTTGAACTGAACAGGTGGGTTATGAAATCTACAGTAGATTCTAGTAGTCTTGCCCCATTTTATTGTATGCAAACCCCGGGTGTCTTTTTTGTTTTACTTTGAAGACACTGACGGTGTTATCACAAAGGCCAATAGTAAAATATCAGCAGCTGGAGCCAGTACAAAAAACGGCAGTTCCAGAACTGACCTAGAAAGAAAACAAACCTGAACTGATACAGAAACTCATGAAACATTGTGAGAAAAAGGTGTTAACCTGACTACAAAAGGGATTATTTACTCCAGGGCAGGAAAGTCCCGGACACCATAAAACCACAGCTACATTTATTTACTGAGATTTTACCGTGTCAATGTCACGCTCTCAGCACTTTACAGTCAATACCAAAAAATTCTAACCACTAACATTTGTCCAACTGCCATATGAAACTCATAGCTCAACCTCCTCCTGCCCCAGCTCTTCTCCCAAACATCCCGTTCATCTTCTCTCCAAGGCACTGTAAAGTACATGAAGTCTAAGCTGACATGAGGCTCAGAAAACAGGTATGCATTATGAAAAGAAAATACACTACACATAATTCAAGAGTTAACTCACAACCACCTCCAGTGACAACATAGGGTGGCTCTTTGATCAGCATTGCAAAATTGTAACAAAAAATGTCCTTGTCCTCATACACAAGCTACTCACTCACTTTAGAGTGGGCGGGGCTTTGTTTGTGGGTGGAACTTGGGACAGCACCCCCACCAGTTTGACCCTGACCACCTTCCCATCCGATTTACACGATCAAGGCCAATACTTTACAAAGCAAAGAATAACTATTGTTTGTGTTTTGGCTGGAGACAGTTCCTTGGAGACTACCTGATATTCCCTCCTCCCATTCCAGGAATTTCCACAGCACTCAGCTTTTCATTCACTTGTGAATGTTACAGGAGGGGAATTTTTTCTCCCTGTAGAAGATGGCAATGGCATGGCTCAAATCCTTGACCTGATTCACATGCCACAAAGTTGTACCAAACAATGACAGGAAGCTGCAAATAAACTATTTCCCTTCTACGAAAATTCAGATGATAAATTTATTCCTTCAAATTCCAAAGTATTCATTTTTTGTGGGAAGGTGTTTTTAGTAATACAGTCGCTTCTGCATAAGGAATCAACTGGTTTTCTTCACTTAACTGAACTGGAAATCGATGGGATAAGCCACAACAGGTTTGCAAAATGCTCTGACCAAACAAAGGAAGAAGCTGAATTGTCAGAGCACCTTCATTAAAATAGGACCCTTCCCCTCCACCAAAACCACAGTAAACTGGATGGCTTCTTAATCCGACTCATCAACCTTCTTCCAACCTCACTGCTAGGTCTGGGGCCAGATTAGACCAGGACAGGAACATGTAACAGAGTTTCCAATCTCCACAAGGACTGGAACCAGAGCGTGGAAAATCTGCAGCTGCCTCCATCCTAGTTGCTGCAAGGCTTACAAGCGCCACAGCAGACAATTCAGAAGTCGATAAGCTCTGCAGCTGCCCACTGGAGCTCAGAGGCACCGTAACAGGATGTTCATGCTTGGTGAATCAGGACATCCCATCCCTATTGACGGGTAATTCATCCAAATGAGATGGGTGGGAAGTTGCTCCTTGAGAGATGTTCTGATTTAGAGGATTTCCTGGTTAACTGCTTCCCTATTAAGTGGAGTGTACTGTAAATGTACGATGGCCATTAAAGGCTAAGAGGCACATACAACAACAGTACCGTTTAGTTGTGGCAGAAATGCAGTTTTTAGTTCCAACAGGAGAATCTCTCTTTGAGGCACAGAGGAGGTCAGAGGGAGGTTATAGAACCCACTGTGGCTGCTATGGTGAGCGTTTTTATGATGTAGATATAAAACTCTCTCTTCAGTGCATTAAGGTACATGGGGCCATTTCCACACACGGCCCCACTCTCCCAGTTTGCCCCAAAGACTCAAAGCTTTCTTGGGGAGCCACAATGAAGCATTCGGCTCAGATGTTGCATGGACATTGCAAGCTGACTGCTAGTGATAATTTATGTACACCTTTCACAAAACTCCAGTCGTTACAAACTGTACCCCCATAGTGATCAGGTCACTTCATCCCACCAGTGAAACACATAGGCCGCAACTGAACAGCAGGAGCGTGACTACACAACACTGTTCAGGAGGCAGCATGAAGAACAGATCTGCAGTTAACATTTTTGGGATCACTGGGTAGGCAGAATATAATATTCCCACTTGGAACTGAGCTTGAACCTCACTTTTAAGGAGTGTGCTTGCACGTGCTCTATGATTCAATTTTAAATCTCAACCCTGGAACTTTTCAAGATATAGAATCATGGAATCACAGCAATGTAGGGCTGGAAAAGACCTTGGGAGGTTATCCAGTCCAGCCCCCTGAACTGAGGCAGGCCCAATTATACCGAGACCATCCCTGACAGGTGTTTGACTTCAAAACCTCCAATGATGGGAATTCCACAACCCCTCTTGGAAAACTATTCCAGAACTTACCCTAATAGTCAGAAAGTTTCCCCTAATATCTAAGCTAAATCTCCCTTGCTGAACATTAAGTCCATTTACTTCTTGTGCTTCCTCCAGTGAACATGGAGAACAACTGATCACTGCCCTCTTTATAACAGACCTTAACATGTTTGATGACTGTTACCAGGTCCCCCTCTCAGTCTTCTTTCCTTAAGACTAAACATGACCAGTGTTTAATCTTTTCTCATTTTTTAACCCTTTTCTCATGTTTGTTGCTGTCCTCTAGACTCTCACCAGCTGTCCTCATCTTTCTTAAAGTGTGGCACCCAAAACTGGACACAGAACTCCAGCTGAGGCCTCACCAGTGCAGATTGCTTCCCGTGCCTTACATTGACACTCCTGTTAAGACTCCCCAGAATTATATTAGCCTTTCTCTCAACAGCAACACATAGTTGACTCATTCAATTTGTGATTGACTAAAACCCCAGACACTTTTCAGTTATTTTCCCATTTTGTAGTTGCACATTTACATTTTCCTTGCTAAGTGTAGTACTTTGCACTTGTCTTTACTGAATTTCTTCTCACTGATTTCAGACCAATTCTCCAATTTGTCAAGGTCCTTTTGAATTCTAATCCTGACCCCCCAAAGTGCTTGCAACCCCTCCCATCTTGGTATCATCTGCAAAGTTTATTAGCATACTCTCCACTCCATCATCCAAGTCAATAATGAAAATATTGACTATCAGGACCCAGCACAGAGCCCTGCAGCACCCCACTATATACATCCTACCAGTCTGACAGAGTACAATTCAGATATATCAAGACTTTAAAAATCCAGAATGTCCAAAGTCCCATAGCACGAACTGCCTCTGGAAACATATCACAACTCCTGGCTGCTATGTTCATCATGGTGCATGGCCCCCAGGGGTTGGTGAGTCAAAACCAAGGGCAACCCCACCAACTCCAATCAGAAAAGTGAGGTATTGATGCTCTGGAAACAGCCTATTGAAGTCTCTTCTATGTTGTACAGAAACAGAACTCTGCAGAGGTTCTCAAACTTCCATAAAGTACTGTAGGAAGAATATAAATAACAGACAAAAGAAATTCCCCTTTGTTACAAGAATCTGCAAATGCAAAATCAGTTACAATCTGACTTAGGAAACACAGGGAGTTTTTCCCAGGTTACCGAAAAATGGGAACAATACCTCACAAGTGGAAGTAACCGTAATTGTTTTAACTGATGTTATTTTAGTGTTGTTTACATTTATTGTTTATTTATATGTGTTTCCTTCACCCAGGTCATGCTCAAAAACAGACTTTACTACCGGTGTAACTATTCTGTCTACAAATAGACCAGTACATTCAATAGATATGGATACAACAACCACAGTGCTGCGTGGAGCCATCAGAAGAGACTCAAAGAAACCAGTTTTAAAATAAACCATGTTGGGGAAGTGGCAGTCAGGTCTTTTTAATACTAGGACGCTGGTTTGAATGATGCTCAGGTCACCTCTGACCAAAGGTCATTAGCTACCAAAAGCTAATGTTTTGTGGTCTATTTCAAATGGGAGTTCAGAGTCAGCCAGTAATTCAGGGCAGATATTCGCATGACATCCACCTGGGGATGGTGGGAAATGACCTCTCCCTCATCAAAATTGGTAGTCTCAGGCATGAGACCCAGGATTAAGTAAGCCATGGAGCCTGAACGCCGCTGCTACCCCCAGAGATGGTCTGTTATGGAGTGATCCATCACTACAAGTGGGGAGACCCAAGGAGCAGGTGATTGGTGCAAGACTAAATGGGTAATTAATATTAATTTCCTTTAAATCCCAAGGGAAATGGGAAGGTGGAAACCAACTGCAGGGTGTGCTCTGGAAATGTGGTTTCTCCTTTCCTTGGAGCTTGTGGGTTTACGTTAGATGGGGATATTCTTCTGGAGCTGAGCGTGACTGCGATGTTTGGGAGACTCCATTTTAAGTTAGAGGAGGGAACTGATTGCCTGGAGCCTACAAAAGGAGGGGCTTAGGTGCTATAAAGCCTACTGCAGCCTACTGGGGAGCTTAGTCTAAGCAGAGGTCTGCTCTATCTTTGGAAGACCTAGCTACTCTGGCTTAGGCATAGGCCTGCACTAGCCTTGAACGACGGAGTGTAGCCTGGAAGAGGCCTGTACTAGTCTGAGAAGACCTTGCTAAACTCTGGCTGATTCCAACTCTTAGCAGGGGCCAGGGAGAATTATTTAAGATGGGAGCTACAATATTACCATGTTGTTATAGGAATTTTTGTAACTTAAGTTATTTCAGTTCCTCTGGGACTGAAAATTGCTTAAAGTATGATTTTCCCTATATTTTTGGTGTTCCTGAGTTAGTTGGGTTTTTTTTGCCTTTGACCCCTTCGTGGTGTCTGAATCTATGGCCCACAGTTCACACCCATTACGCCACTGTAGATAAAGGACTTCAATCTCCAGAGCTTTCAATCTGGCCCTTCTCAGCAGCATATACAAAGAAGTGAGAAGAGCATGCATGGCTAATTCACTGATGTATCACCACATTGGCCATTAATGTAGAAGCTGGCACAATGAGAAGAAGTGAGCGCTTTTGCCCTGTTTCTTACAGAAATAAGAGGGGAGATTATCCTTCATTCATTTCTCGCTTTACAGCAATATTTCAGCATCTCCATTTAGTGCAGGCATATAGGGCCAGACAGTTAGTCTAAATATTTTATCAAGCCAACATATGCCCTTCAGAATTCCACTTGGGAAAAGCCCTATACATTTCATAGAGAATGAGAACCTCCCTAAAGAATTTTTAAACCAACCTCCAATGGGCGTTGGATCAACCCCTGAATCATTCTCTAAGTTCAAAAGAGTAATTTCTATTAAATCCTGTTGATTTTGGGCCCTAATAAATGCTGCATGACTTTTCCATTGGCACATCAGCTTTCACTGAGATAATCACTAGATGAGTCCACCTCAAATTTTCCATTCAGCCTTTTGCTCCTGAGATTGCAGAGACTCTTGAAAAACTGTATCCAAGAGTCTTTTGGTTTCAGCCTCATCAAACAAAACCCTTTTTATAAATATACACTTATACACATTCCCCCATCTTGGCTGGGCCAGAGTTCTGTAGTGTGGAACTTTCAGCTCAGGGAATTCATGTATTTCTCAGTGGAGGCTGGAGCATTCATAATAAGTGACTTCCCCATCACAAAAACAACGAGGAGTCCTTGTGGCACCTTGGAGACTAACATATTTATTTGGGCATAAGCTTTTGTGGGCTATAACCCAATTCAATCAGGGTCAACTGTTGGGAATGGGCCACATCCACCCTGACTGAATTGACCTCGTTAGCACTAACCCCCCACTTGGTAAGGCAACTCCCCATCTTTTCATGTGCTGTATATTTATACCTGCCTACTGTGTTTTTCACTCCATGCATCTGATGAAGTGGGTTCTAGCCCATGAAAGCTTATGCCCCAAAAAATTTGTTAGACTCTAAGGTGCCACAAGGACTCTTCGTTGTTATTGCTGATACAGACTAACACGGCTACCACTCTGAAACCTTTCCCCATCACAGTAACAGAGCGATCATTACATTACCATAAAAACATTACGAAGCTTACTCTTTCCTTTCAGCATTAATGGACACGGTGAGAATAATGGAAGCTATTTTTGCAGCACTATCAATAGTTAGCACTCCTAAGGCACCTTCCAGCAGAGGGTCCCCAAACGCTTTACATATATTAATGAATTAAGCCTTGTAACACCCCAAGGAAGCAGGTCTGAACTATATTATGATGTGTTTTCCTGCTCTGCTGACTGGCAGGGGAACAGGGCAGGGTCCTGAATTCCTGACTGATCTCTTCTCCCACTCAGTGAAAAGAGGTTGCTAGCTCAGGTGAGTAAGATCAATCCCTAGAACCCACTAAGGTCATGATCCTGCACCATGGAAGTCAATGGGAATTTTGCTGCCAACTTTAATGGGAGCAACATCAGGCCCCTTGAGATCCATGCATTCAAGACTCTCTTGCTGCCGACAGCCTACAGAAAAACACAAACCTCTGGTATCTGTCACAAATCTCAGGGCACATCACTACGCAATTCTCCCTGGCTCCTTATGCTGTGTTTTAGGTATTTTCACAGTACAATTAAGCCAGCTCACAATCTCCTCTACTGAAGTCAAGACTTTGTTCCTGGAACTTTCTGTCTATTCCTCCAACAAATTTTCTGTCTTTTTCTTTCCTTTCTCCAATCCCCAACTATCCTACATGGGCCAGCAGAGGTAAGTTAAGGACCATCTTCCTAACATATCAGCTAAACCCAGGGACCAGAAAATCTGGAAGGACCCCTGAGGGTTGATTATTCCCCCCTCCCCCCTTTGAACAGGGGACTTCAACAGCAGAGTCCAGGGAAGGGGTAGGGACGGTTTTATAGCCTGCAGCATGCAGGGGGTCAGACCAGATGATCATAATGGTCCCTTCTGACCTTAAAGTCTATGAGAATCTATGAACAGGGTTTCGTCTTCTGGAGAAGTACAGGAAACTTTGTACAAGACATCGCCTTTTCTATTTGCCAGAGGAATCCTTTTGGGCTTTGACCTGGACCACACAGTCAAAAGACGTGAGCCCCAAGGGTATCTTTAGGGAAGATGGCTTACCACATGGCGTGGTGTAGTTACTGATGGCATATGCAGGGGTGGATACAGCTCAGAACATATCGGACTGTTTCCACCCCAGGATGTTCCGGTCATGCTTCAAAAGCAAAGATTCCTCTGATTTTTTTTTTTTTAAGGCAGGAGCAAGTACAAGAAACACAACACCCAAAATAATGCACTTTTCATAGCGACTAAATTGCATCACACTGTATATTAGTTACATATTGTCCACTAGAACTATCAAAGGAGCATTCCAACAAATATTAGTGTGACCTTCAACCCTCCTGCGTCTACTTGGGTTGAAAGCCTGACAGATAGGTCTCCTCATTTCCTCCCTCACTCCAGGCTCACAGCCTATTATACAGATCCTCAAAGAAACCTACCAGAATGTGTATTGGTGGGACTCTGTTGTTGGTTTAATCATAATTCTTTTTACCATTTCAATATTTCTTAAGTGAATTCACTGCTGGTGTAAGGTGACAGCTTGGCAGCATTAGAGCTGAAAATCTACCCCAAGAACAAGTACAGCAGAGGCCGCAGCCCAAGCTCTCCTCAGTGCCATCCCACAACCCTGACCACCTCAAGGGGTGAGAAGTTAGTTCATTCTCCATTCAATCCTTGGCCTTTCTGCTGAGATGGCCAATTGGCACCAACTGCAGTGGCAGCTTTGGTGATCTGGACATATATCCACTAGAAACCGGGCTGAGACCCCATCTCTCAATTCATTTCCCACAGGATTCCAAACCAGCATCAGGTAGTAATGGCTGTCTGTCAACACCAATCTGGGTCAGAGACACCAAGTGACTTGCTCAACGCCACCCAGGAAACCTGTGGCAGCTCTGGGATCGGAACTCAAGTCTCCCGACCCGAATTCCAGTCCAGTGAACCTTAACCACAAGAGCAACCTTCCTATGTGTACAACAGCAGCGTTAAATTAGGTAGCCAAGTACTTAACCTAAAGCAATTATAGGCTTCTTAGTTTACATGCTCACTTCACCCACTGTCTCTAGCTACACCACCAGGGTAAGAAGCTAAAGGCATGTTTGGATCCTTTCTCCTGTCCGCACTTCCAGTGCAAATGAAAACATCCTGGTGAGCCTGGCTGACTACGGCTGTGCTTCCCGAAATAAATAAATCAATCACATGTCTGGGTGGCTGCCTGTCTCTGTGTTTGGCAGCTCTCGCTCTTTATCAACACCAAAAACATTCATTTAAGAGCCATGGCCTCTTGCCTGGCAGAACGCCACACTACAAACACAACCGCCTCCTACCCCCTCAATCAAACCAAAGCAACAAAAGCCAGGCTCTTCCTACAGCAAAGGGAAAAACAGATTTCCCACCAGCTATGAAAAGCTGGAGGTTAATATAAATTCCATGGCTTTGAGGGGGAAATGGAGCTGCATTCAAAGACTCAATGGCTAACCACGTTTCCTTCGTCTGGCAACTGTAAGCTCCGTGAGCCGAGTTATTGAGGAAGTGAGATGAGGGCTATATTTGTTCCAGCTGCCGTTTTCCCTTAACCCCTTGAAGTGGCGTTTCCCCAAAGAAGGATTTCATTTTTAATGCTTGCTTTTCATTTTTATCCATGCAATGATAGAACTATTTGTTTGAATCGCTGTCGTTCATAAATTAAAAAAAAAAAAAAAAAAAAGCCCCTCAACATCCAAAAAAGCACAATCTGGATGAGTGGGGGATTGGAGGAGTCCAAGAAAAGACTTTCAAGAATTAACGTGGAAAAGGAAAGAGAGAGAGAGAGATAAAACCACAAAAAACGTGTGTGTTAATATCAGAATCTTTTTTGCTTTTAAATGTTAATGCAGCCAATGCAAAATTGCTATGAAAATGTTATCAGCCAGGTCATGAAATCTGCTCTTCCTCATCCTCCAATGATGATGAGAAAATGAATGATATTTCACTCCTGCAATAACATTTTTTTGATCCATCACAAGTGAGCAAGCAAACTGATTTTTTCAAGCCTGTATTTGTGACATACATCTGAGATCAGTTGATGGCTTTAGAACAACTAGATACCTAAAGACTAAAATATATGTAGGCTTGGAAGGATTAGATTGTGTTCAGTAAATGTCAGTATACGTCGATTTCACCACACACACACACACACACACACACTCACACACACACACACACACACACACACACACACACACACACAATATTTCTAGTGATAATAATCAAAATTTACAGATAGGCAAAGTAAGAAAAATGCTGCTTGAGAACTTATTAGAATAGACTTTGGTTTAAAGGATATTGAATTTGTACATTTTGAAATGTAATGTTGACAATTTGTGTTTTAATGGTTTTAAAAGCTTTAACTTTCTGAATCTCAATATCTACTGTCATTAAATAATTGCCTTATTGCTTGACACTCCCCCATAATTTCCTGCCACCGTGAAAATTTAAATCGATTAAAATTGGAAACAAATTGTTAAAAATAAGCATCAATACTATTCATGAAAATTATAAAAATAAAAAATAAAAATCGAATTCTGCCAAGCCTAAATACAAGATATTTTGTTTAGATCCTGTAAGCTCTTCAGGACTAGCACTATCTATGTTATGCGTCTTTTACAGTACAGTTACACCACTGATATTTAACAATAATAAATAAATTGGGATATCTAATCAGCTTTCAGTACTGCTCCTTTTTTTTGTCTAAGGACAATGCCCTTACTCAAGTGGAGTAGTACCTTACTCTTCAACTGATTTTCTTAATAGGACTATCATACAGTAAAGTACTAATTTACATGAATCTGGCCCTACTCATTTAGGCCATGACCCAACCAAGTATTTAAGCACATGCTTAAACCACAGGCTCAAATTTAAGCATGTGAGTAAACAGATTGAATTCAACGGGACTAATCATGGATTTAAAGTTAAGCGTCTGCTTCACGGCTTTACTGGATCGGGGCCTTATTTCTGGTGTGCCAAGTTTAAAATATAACTTGTAAGAATCTCTGCTTATTAGCTATTTTCCCCACATTTAAAACAGGCAAAAAACCTGATTTAAAGGAAGCTTGTCTAGCACACAGGCACACTATGTCTCTCTTTAATTATACCTGCATGTGAAATACCTTCCTGAAATCCGCACCCAAACAAAGCCTGAAGAAAGGAAACAATGGAAATGCCTGAAGTTTCCACTAAGCAGTGAGAAAAGGGGCACGTAGGATTGGGCTGATGTCTGCTCTTACTGTTCCCAAACCAGAGTGGTTACCACAACAACGAACAGCCTGGAGAGACACCTATTTATTCCATACCTGATTTTTTAAGACAGAAGCTTGCTCAAGACTGGCCATAGCCTCAATTCCCAGCATGTATTCAAATCCCACCTTAAAATTCTGCAAAGCCTTACAGCACTGACATACCACCAAAAGAGCATTTCAATGGATACAGAGAAAAAACATAACCACGTGAACTCCACGAAGCAAACATTTCCCATGGAAACACTGAGCACCCAGAGCCCAATCTGGCAAGGAGCGGAGAGATTCCAAATAAGCTTGCATGCCGCCAGCTCCTATTGGCTTTCACTGGAAGGAATTGAGGGCACCCTTCAGAGCCAAAACCCAAGGGAGCATATCCACCTCCTTTATCCTCTATGCCCTGTCTTGCTCAGCATGGCCTGTTATTCTGATATGTGACTAGTATTTCATACCATATCTATGGGCCCATTGTGCCAGGCACTGTACCTACACATACAGACAATCCCTGTCCAGCTTACACTCAAATAGACAAGACAGAGAAAAGGTGGGAGAAAGAGATAGAACAGGCAAGCAGAAGATGCAGAGGATGAAGCATTGCCGTTGATTTCAGTGGGGCTAGGATTTCACCTAGATCATATAGGAAACCTGTGGCAGCTCTCCCGAGGCTCAGCCCAGCACCTCAACCCCAACATCATGCTCCCTCCCTGTTGTCCTTGCGTTAACTAGGGAGGTGGTGGAGTCTCCTTCCTTGGAGGTTTTTAAGGTCAGGCTTGACAAAGCCCTGGCTGGGATGATTTAGTTGGGGATTGGTCCTGCTTTGAGCAGGGGGTTGGACTAGATACCTCCTGAGGTCCCTTCCAACCCTGACATTCTATGATTCTATGATTCTTGTGGTTCAGTTGTGCAATGCCAGTCAGTCAGGGCCAGAAGCATCATCTCCTCCTTTGCCTGTAAAGTACCACGCTCACCAATGGCACTATAGAAATAACATCAAGATATTTTGACAAAATAATCTATTAACATGACGGGGTTACTGGATCTAAATGTCAAACAGCTCCATTTTATTGGCTATTTTTCTCAGACAAGCGGCAGGTCCCGGATTACTACCACGGTACGTACAATGCTGGAAGGAATTTAGCTATTAAGATGCCTCGTTTTCTCTCAGTCAAACATCCTATCATGAGAGGTGCCTCAGACCTAATATAATAGGTCCAGATCCTCAGCTGGTGTAAATCATCCTAACTTCACTGAAGCAAAAGGGCTTATACCAGTTTAGGATTTGGCACAATAAATCTGAGCACTGGTTTGTGTGTAAATTGTACAGTGAGATTACATGGTAAATCCCAAAACAGTCTGGCTACATTTAAGACAGGAATGACAGGACGGCCAAGTAGTACAGTAACTAACCTTTACCATTCAACATAGAAAAAATATTCTGATTGCTTATGACAAAACATCTATTACCAACCTCAGCTACTTCAAACAACCCTGAGTATGGTCCATCTATACTGATTACACTCTCGTGGCATGTTGGTTCCCTCCATCCTGTTTGGCGGAGGTCAGGGGTGCAGGCTCCGGGCAGCGCTTACCTCAAGCAGTTCCCGGAAGCAGCGGCATGTCCCCCCTCCAGCTCCTACCCAGAGGTGTGGCCAGGTGGCTCTGAGCACTGCACTGTCCACAGGCGCTGCCCATGCAGCTCCTAGTGGCCGCGGTTCCCAGCCAATGGGAGCTGCAGAATCGGCGCTTGGGGCAGGGGGCAATGTGCGGAACCCCCGGCTGCCCCTACATGTAGGAGCTGGAGGGGGGACATGCCTTTGCTTCCGAGAGCCATGTGGAAGCACGGCACGCACGGAGCAGGGCATGCCCCGACACTGCTCTCCGGTGGGGGCTCGAGGGCCGGATTAAAAGGTCTGACGGGCTGGACATGGCCTGCGAGCCATAGTTTGCCCACCAGTGCAGTAGCAGATTACCTCCTACTTGGCATAAGCAGGGAGCAGCAAAGGAAATAGGCCCTTGGAAGTCCACAGATTCCCTGAACCGCTCTTGTAGCATCACAGCTAGCACCCTTTACACAGAGCTAGATGTAAAGGAGCAACGTAGCCTGTATTATCATCATTTATTATTTGTATTGCACCTAGGAGCCCCATCACGGACAAGGATTCCACTTGTACCAACACCACAATGGTCGCTGAGTGTTCTATCAAAGGGGAAGGACATACTATGTCTTGGCTTAATGGAAAAATGTCACTGAGACCCAAATTC
Organism: Trachemys scripta elegans; assembly: GCF_013100865.1. Lineage (NCBI taxonomy): Eukaryota > Metazoa > Chordata > Testudines > Emydidae > Trachemys > Trachemys scripta. Next base: position 12,417,421 of record NC_048303.1, on the reverse strand, counting down.
AGGTTTTTATAAAAAGAAATGTAATGAAAACTTAAACAAATGTTTCCATGTTTTTTTAATTCCACTGGAAACTGTTTATTAAATAAAAATAAAAAGGCTCCTCACAGTATTTGCCGCCCAAACATTGTGGCACTGTGCTGAGGTAGGAGACCCTGAAAGTGAAGGTGACTAGAAATACAAGTGATCCTGACCTCATCATCCAAACTGAGAGAAACGCCCAAAGCAAACAAACTCCACAAAGCACTACAAAGTGAAGGAGGTTTTTTTTTTTTTAAAAAAAAGTTATTTAAATTTAATAATCTAAAGCAGTGGTTCCCCATCTTTTTTTTTTTTTGTGGACCACTTGAAAATTGCTGAGGGTCTCAGAGGACCACTTAATGATCTTTCCAAATGTTGTTTGTACCATTAGCTAACTATTGTAAAGCGCTTTGGATAAAAGCGCTATATAAAAAAAAACAATACTAGTTAACGTTTTTTGTTCTACAAATAAAAGCACACAACTCATATTTTAATATCAGTAATCTTACCTTTCTAATGTGATGGATGTGCCCTCTCTTCCCTGCCGTGGCAGCCTCAGAGGTGGGGCTGGGAAGGAGGGGGGACTCTTCCCCTCCACAGCAGCCACAGAGCTGAGGCTGGGAAGGAGGGCCGTCTCTCCCTGGCAGCCGCAGACCTGGAGCTGGGAAAAGTCACCTCTTTCTCTGGCCGCTGCAGCCCTACACGTCCCAAATTCTCCCCACCCCCTCTTCTCACCTCACTGCCCCCTCCCACCTACCTCTTATTTTCCCCCAAGGCCACCACCTCACCTTACATGTGTGTCTTCTCCAGGGTCCAGACTCCTAATTAGTGGAGCCACTAATTAGGTGGGTGACCCTTCATTCTCTTGTGTGCGGCCGCCCAGGCGTGCACCTTAGAGGGAACTGTGCGCGGACCACCTGAATGGAGCTCGCGGACCACTGGTGGTCCACAGACTACAATTTGAGAACCTCTGATCTGAAGTGTTACTGATAATATGGATAAGGACAAAAAATAGAGGTCAAGATTTTGAAAAACAACCAGTGATTTTGGGCAGGGCCGGCTCGAGGCACCAGCCTGGCAAGCAGGTGCTTGGGGCGGCCGCTCCGGAGAGGGGTGGCACGTCCAGGTATTCGGCAGCAATTCGGCGGCCGATCCCTCACTCCCGCTCGGAGCGAAGGACCTTCCGCCGAATTGCTGCCACAGATCGTGGCTTTTTTTTTTTTTTTTTTTTTTTTTGTGGCTGCTTGGAGCAGCCAAAACCCTGGAGCTGGCCCTGATTTTGGGTGCCCAATTTTCATGCTGAGCATCTGCCCTCTGAAAATTGGTCCCTTTTAAATGTGTCTCAAATTGGGCACCCAAAATCACTAGTCCCTTTGCAGAATCTTAGCCTGATAGCATCCTTTAATGCAGACAGAAGTTAAAGTAACCAATAGAACATTATAGCAAAGAATTAACATTGCGATTAGAATGGAGTTTATTGAGAGTGTCCTTGTAGAGGTTGTTACAGTTTGCATGTAGATGGGCATGGGGAGAGTCACAGTGTCAATGATCGCCAACACAGCCCCTAAAGTACCAACAGGGGTGCGAGTTACGCCAGGATCCATAGGATCCAACCCCTGTGTTGACAGGCGTCCTGGGCTCTCACTGCTTTAGTGGAGCCAAGTTCAGTTTACCTTGAGTACTGCATCCCTCCCCTGTGACACACAGCTGCTTCCCAGAGCACTTGTAGACTGGGAGGAGGAATTCCCACAGACATACACAGGGAGGTGTGTGTGTCTGGTGGGGGGAAACGAGAGAAGTCATCATGCTGCTCTGCAGAACATGTCAGGTTGCACGTATTTAAGAGGATAGCGGCTTAGTTCTCAGCAGTGAGGATCAGCTCTTTAATGGTCACTTCCCCCACCAAAGCCTTGGTGTGAGGAAATCCTGACCACTAGCACCAAGGTGTTATCACACAGCAGGAGGACAATGACAGCAGGATCAGACACCTTCATATTTACGCTTCTAACCAGTGCTAGAATCCACCCCAAGTCCATTCCGCACCACCACTCTGGGATGTAATCAAGCAATATATTAGTATCTAGTCATTGTAGAGACAAGGGCAGATTCTTACTAGGGTGATTTTACAAACAGAGTCCCTCGTCTCTGTGGCTATTTAATAAGCTCTTCAATCCAGGTTGTGCTTAAAGTAAACTGGGAGTGGGTTTTTTTCCTCCCCTCTATACAATGCCAGCTTTAAAAGAAAATTAACGAGAAAGTCCTAAAGCAAAGCCCGGCATGCCATGACATTAACAGTTATACACACACAGCTTTTCATCTTCATAGTAACTTGAGCATGTTAGTTAGGGGACATAGCATGCAGATTATGGTGTTTCTCTGTGAATCTAGTGCAATCAAGCAACAGTGATGAGTGTCCTCACAGCCAGTTCTGGGCTTTGCCTCACCATGAACAATAACAGCTTTTCCAGATGTCAACCAGGTGGCCATCTAATGACATCAGCCAAGCTGGACACCAACCAACCACCTTACAATAGGAGGAGTTTATCCTCCTCTTGATCAACCTGCTCGTATAAACACTACAGAAGCTCATCCTTTTCTACTGCATTCCTCTGCTGCATCTGTGATGTTGCATAAATGTACATCTGTTTAGAAATGCCAATATCCCACCATGAGACTGTAATGAGTGATGGAGGCTACCTCACATATTAGGTATCCAGCAGCTAACAGGAGTCATACACACACTCCGAGGGCAGAAGGGATCCCCGCTATTCTGGATGTTCAATCACAAAACAAAGAGTTAACAAGGTGTTGCAGGAAGAGACCAAGGACTGAGCAGACATTGGTACTAAGCCATTCTCTCATCTGAATAAGTGGCCTTCCAGGTGAGGCGATAAGGAGGCACACTGGCAGGGCACTGGGAAAGAAGCTGCCGCTGCCCATGTTGTACCAGTCCAATAGAAGAACATCAGTGATAACTGGACACTTCAGAGATAGGTGCATTAGAAGTGCCTGGGGCGTATATCAGAAATTTGCTTTGGTACCTTTCATGAGCACTAACTTCACACCAGAGATGTAGAAAACTCAAGGGGATCGTTCTTTGTTTCTTGTAACTCAGATTACAAATTTTACTAGGTTATTCAAGAATCTAAGAATCTTTCTGTTTTGTCACACATGTTACTAAAACTCTCTTAGGGCCCAACAGAAGCAAAGGCAGCCTGGGATATTTGCACATACCCCTCACAATGGAAGGAAGAGGGTGTAGGAGGGAGGATCATACTGCTGACCCCTTTATTGTTCTTGGGCCAGAAGAAAGCTTCCTCCTGGCCTAAGAACCTCTGTGCTGAAAAAGTTTTCCAGCCACAGCGAATCATACAGAGTCACAGTTTTCCCCCCCTCCCCTTGGGTCGAGCGACAGGGAGTCACAGGGTTGTGATCCATTCACAAATACCTGCTGCACATCACGTAGTCTTTCCCCCCTGCTGCAGGGAAAGGCACTGAAACCCAAGCAAACTAAAATAAACCATTTTCTCCAAAGATTTGAAAAAGAAAGGAAGAAAGGACCCCGCTCCCAGACTGACGCCTCTAGTGAGTGTGTGTGGGGGGAAACGAGACGACAATATGAAAAACAAAACAAAACAGCAAATTCTGCTAATAAAGGAATAAATGGAGGTTTTCCAAAAAAACACAACAATCCACCATTATATAACGAGGTTTAACTAAAAGTCACAGGGGTCACACGATGCAGCAGACTGGAAAAACCAAAGTGCAATGTAGCCTTTTAATTGTTAAACCAACCATTACAAAAAATAAAACAGAAAAACGATACCAGGATTATAAAACAAGGTGGCTGCTCACACACTAATGGGCTTATTTTTGTCCCCTTACTCTTTCCAACTGAAAGGCCCGTCAGCTAACGTTCCATTTGTCCCCCTTCATATTGCTGGTCAATGATCTATTCAGTCTAGATGTTTCAGGAGTCAGTCCTGGCCTCCTCCTCACTTGGACAGATGGGGTCCTGCTGCTGTGGACCTTGAAATACTTAAGAGCCCATCTACACTAAACATAGAAGAGTATTAAAGGACCCAGTTACCACACAATGGTCCGAGGACATGGTGAAAGCTCCATTCCATTTTGTACAGGGCCCCGATCCTAGTTCCCGAATCAATGCAGTTGCAGGAGACTTAAAACACAGACTCCCACGAGAGAGTGCAGAACTGGAATTAATTTGCAAACTGGACACCATTAAATTAGGCTTGAATAAAGACTGGAACTGGATGGGTCATTACACAAAGTAAAAACTATTTCCCCATGCTAATTTTCCCCTACTGTTACTCACACCTTCTTGTCAACTGTTGGAAATGGGCCATCCTGATTATCACTACAAAAGTGTTTTTTCTTCTGCTGATAATAGCCCATCTTCATTGATTAGTCTCGTTAGAGTTGGTATGGCAACACCCGTTTTTTCATGTTCTCTGGGTATATATATATCTTCCTACTGTATTTTTCACTGCATGCATCTGATGAAGTGGGTTTTAGCCCACGAAAGCTTATGCCCAGATAAATGTGTTAGTCTCTAAGGTGCCACAAGGACTCCTTGTTCTTTTTGCTGATACAGACTAACACGGCTACCACTCTGAAACCTTAAAACACAGTGAGATCCAATTCACAGTCCAAACTGAAACAATGCCGTATCTCTGTTGAATGATAACAATATTGAAGCCAGATGCCTCAAACACAGTGCTGCTTGTAGTGTAGATGGACCCTCAAGCTGTCCATATTGGGGAAATGTACACAGGAACTTCTCTCTAGTGCTAACATCTCATTCAGCTGTTATTGCCAGCGGATGCCCTTTTACAGAAGAGCCTTGTGCATTCAGATGCATTTTTTATATCATGTTGGTTAAACCTGCTAGAAGCCGGACCAATCAACAGTCTGGTAAAGCGACCTAGCCTACACTTGAGGAGTTCCTCCTGGTTCTACACACTCTTCCAACTGGACTGTGTTAGAACCAGCAAAAATCGCTTTGTAAATCTCCTTAGCATAAACAAGACCCTAGGATCCTAAGACCCCATTCTCGCTGGAGTTCAAACAGAGGGGAGCAACAATGTCTAATCATACTTCCTGCTAAACCAGTCCCCGCCACTGTTTACCTAGTCCGAGTGGTTGGGGACGAGCCAAATTAAAAACATGTTATAAAGCACATTCTAACCCAAATCTGCTTTTAAAATCACGGTTTGACTATGGCTTGGGCAGGTGAGAGTGGCCAGCAAAAACATGATAAAAACAAGCTATTGACCCATCCACTGCAAATTCAAGGAAGGAGGGAGAACCTGGCTATGAGATGGGGGTTATGCTCTGACCTGGTAATGAAATGGTTGTAAGTCACAAATGAGGTTCTGGCCAAGGCTATCATCCTATCTACAGGGAAAGTTACACCCTGGCTGTAACTGAGTTCCCTGACTTGCCATTTGCAGTGTCAATGTCTGAGGTCGGATTTTCAAAAGTGCTCAGCATTGGCCTAATCCTGCTCCCACTGAAGCAAATGGAAGTTTTATTTAGAAGGAAGTTGTTTCTAACATGGTTCCCAAACGACGTATTAAGGCTGGCAAAGAGTGAGCCTAATGTAGCAAGATAGGAACATGTCCGTTACATCCAGAAAACATTCCATATTCTTTCTGCAGGTGTAGCTAGTGATGCTATTTATTAGCATTTTGCACTGAATCCAACTCCACCTCTTCTCAGTTAAGAATAGAATTAAGTTTTCAAACACTAAGAGCTTGTCTACATGGCCAGTTAGTTGGCAGCAAGCCAGGGTGTGAATCTACAGCACACTAGCCTGCCAGCACTAACTTGATGTGTGGACCCTACTAGAGTGCACTGAAAGTTCTGTAGGAAGTTTTGTTCTACTCCTGCTTCAAACCGCGTACGTCAAAGTGCACTGTGGAACTTTTAGTACTCTGCAGTGGGATCCACACGGCAAGACAGTCCGCTGTAGATTGCAACACGATAAGCATCTTATGTAGACAAGCCCCCACCGGTTACCCACCCGTAGCAGCGGCAGTACAGTGCTACTGTATACACAAAGAACCAGTATTCTTAAGCTGAATGAATATAAGACAGGCACTAGCAACAATGGAGCAAAGGGAAAGCGACTGCTTTCTTTACCAACCTTATTTGGGGTGAAACCTGGAAACCTGGATTTCAGCCCAAATGCAAGTCTGTGTTTAAAATGTAAGCAATTAAAAAGAATACTACTCATTTGAGTTAAAAAAAAGGCTTAGTTCAGATCCAGTGGTGTATGGATTGGTAATAAGATACAGTAGAGTGTACTTCATCTGTAAGTTGCTGGTTCAAATTAAGTCCAGATCACTAATAAGTCTTTTCATCATCTAGCAACGGTATTGGTGGCCATAGTCCTGTTCCTACTGAATTATTCTAATGTGTACATAGCACCTCAGAGCCCCATTGTGCTAGGTGCTGCACAAACACAGAACAAAAAGACAGTCCCTGCTGCAAAGAGCTTGCAACCTAAGTATAAGACAAGAGATGGATACAGACCCATGATGGAGTAGAATCATAGAATATCAGGGTTGGAAGGGACCTCAGGAGGTTATCTAATCCAACCCCCTGCTCAAAGCAGGGCCAATCCTCACACAGATTTTTACCCCATTTCCCTAAATGGCCCCCTCAAGGATTGAACTCACAACGGTGGGTTTAGCAGGCCAAAGCTCAAACCATTGAGCTATCCCTCCCCCCATCCTAGGGAGGGATAGCCCAGGAACACAATGAGACAATTCTGGCTACCATAACAGGCAGCGGTCTCCGCATCCCAGAAACCTGTCAAGTTTTTTGCAGGAATCATGGAAAAGGAGAGATTTAAGGAGGGTTTGAAGTGAAGAGACGTCAGCATCATTAAAACCATAATGGCACTACTGACATCTTTGCTGGCAGCATCAGCAGAGAGGCTGGCAATACTTGAGTGTGCACAGGCCTCTAGCTTTAGTGAATAATGGCATTCACAGGTGTGATCAAGTGAGCTTTGGAGGTTCTTTTCCATTAACCTGAAGCCAGGGCCCAGAAGCAACTAGCATCTTGTAGGGTACCTGGGAGTTCCCTCAGTCCAGAATCCTCCTCCTGCCATAAACGTACATATACATTCTGTCTGGAAAAGTTGCCTAAACAGAATACACAATGGGACTGAAATAATCAAGAAGGCCACAAAAGCAGGAAGAAATGCAGCTTGATGATCCTCTAGTGGCTCCACTGCTCACACATTACAGGAATAAAATGCAACAATGAACAATTTCTTCATGGTTGTATTAGTACCAGCAGGTGAAAGGGTTGTTGGGTTCAAGAACATCTGAGGCATCGTACATCACTGCTGTCAAGGAATGAAATACATTGGTGGTTCATAGTGAGAGCCTACTTAAAAGGATGAACCAGGGGTTTCTATTTTGCAGAGTCTTACTTGGTGGCAGGAGCACATAGCTCTGGACTAGCTGAAATCAATCTTGCGATAAGATGAGGAATTACTGAAGCAAATATGGGATGCACAACACAATAATACACAAGGATATGGAACACAGCAGAGTGTATCATGCTAAATAGCGAAATTAGCACATATCAGGTTAGCAATGTGGCCCAGTGAGCTGGGAGTCCAGAATCAGAAGTTCTGGTCCTAGCTCTGCCACTAATATGCTGGGAGGCCTTGGACAAGTCACTTCCTCTCTCTGCGCCTCAGTTTCCTATGCATAGATGGTGAATAGCGAGAGATTTGCTGCTATTACAGGGCACCCCCATACTAAACACATTTATATACAGTGCCCAGATAGGGGTCAGTGTAGTATTAACACATTCTTTTGCTATGAATGCTCACCTAGATTCAAATATTTATTCTCCTAATTCAGTGTTTGAAATTTCAAAGAGATGCATAGACTTTTTTTTATTGACTGTCTTATACTTTAATGCTCATATTTGAATGACCTATTGTATCTGAAAACACAATCAAAATTTTCCAGTTACGGGACAATCTCTACCAGCAAAATACTTGTATTGTAATATATATATATTATATATATATATCCCCCAGACTGCATGTCACATTCAACTGCAGCACATAAGTGGATTTACTTATGGGCTGGCAACAGACAGGAAACATGCGTTTTCAGAACTTCTGCTCTTATTTTTTGTATCACTTGCTATTTTCATAACAGCAGAAGAAACACTTAGCAAAGGGGGGGGAGGGGGCTTTTGCTGGCCGAGGATTAATTTTAAATGCTACAGGAAATGTTAACCTGTTATTCTGTCGGGTAAGGGATGTGACATTAGAAGAAGTTTTACAAAGGAGCTGAGTTTTTATGTTAAAGAGGCTCTGGTTCTTAAGAGGATGTACAAAGGGGAAAAAATGGGTTGTGACTTTTTTTGGCTCTTCTATAATTTATTTTAAAAGCCTGAAATATTATTATTAATTTTTTTTTTGCTTATTAAAAATTCAGGATTTTCATCAAAGACTTTACTGGACAACTGGGAGGATTATGACATTGGAGATGTCATTCAAGACGACTGATTGAAAAAGGAACTGGATTTTGAGTTAGCCTCTTAAAAACTCATATTTCTGTTTGCTTTTATTAACTTTTAAACTCAAATACCAAGAAATACTTGGGAGAAAAGACAGCTTTGTTAAAAGATTCAACATCATTGTCCCTTCAACTGAAGGCCGACAAAGACATCTCAGAATTCTAATGACTCCTCCAGGTAAAGGAGGGGAGAAAACACATCCAACATTCTTGATATTTCTAAAAGAAAAAAGAAGCAGTTCATTTTTATGGGGGGATGGAGGAGGATGAAGCAAACCTTTCAGCTCTTCTTTAAACATTATATAGCTGCAAAACAGACACAACCTATTTTTCTTTTGAAATACACCTATAAGTCTGAGAGAGAGAAAAAAAGGTTTCTTTTTTAGTAAGGGAACAAGAATCACTCTTACAAGTCAGAGCTTAATTTGAGACAATTTTTTTTAGTCTCAAATGTCTGCAGAATTGTTATTAATAGGCCATTCCTCATGCTCATTCCCAAATCAGTTAATTTCTCAAAGAGTGCCCTGAGAGTGGCAAAAGCTGCTTGTGGACTTCTAAAGCGTGACCCAAAGCAGCCCTTGCCTTTAGATCAGGGGTTCTCAAACTTCATTGCACTGCGACCCCTATCGGACAACAAAAATGACTACATGAGCCCAGGAGAGCCCAAGCCCAAGCCCCACTGCCCAGGTGGGGGACCAAAGCCAAAGCCTGAGCCTCACCACCCAGGCTGAAGCCCTTGGGCTTTGGCTCTGGCCCTGGGTAGTGGGACTCGGGCTTTGGCCTTGGGCGATGAGGCTCAGACTTTGGCTCTGGCCCTAAGCAATGGGGCTTGGGCTTTAGCCTTGGGCGATGAGGCTCAGACTTTGGCTTTGGTCCTGGGCAGTGGGACTTGGGCTTTGGCTCTGGGTGATGGGACTCGAGCTTTGGCCCTGAGTCCCATCAAATCTAACACCAACCCTGACTGATTTAGTTGAGAATTGGTCCTGCTTTGAGCAGGGGGTTGGACTAGATGACCTTTTGAGGTCCCTTCTAACCCTGATATTCTATGATTCTATGATTCTGGCTGGCGACCCCGTTACAATGGGGTCGTGACCCACTTTGGGGTCCTAACCCACAGTTTGAGAACTGCTACTTTAGAGCATGGCCTGTGAAAATGGCCAGGACATGCAAATCTTTGGTGACAGCTAGCCAGCTGGGGAGCAATTCTGCCCAGTCCACTTCCTGGAGGACCCTGGCCATGAAACACCACCCAGCTGGCAGCCTCACAGCACTCATGTTCCTCAAATTCTCCCTCCGTCCCCACAACCTCTCCCGTTTCTCCTAGCTCCACCCAGGACGATGGGCCCCTGCCTGCCTTGCTGCCTTTGCTCCCATGTTCTCCAGGGCTAACTCCTACTCTTCCTTCCCCCGCAACTGCTCAAGAACACCCACCTGCACCCTGCTGTTACTACCCACAGAGCCCCACTTGCAACCACTTTTAATTTCTCCTCTCCAGTTCCCTGAATTCCCATTTTCGGCCAACCTTCAGGCTCCTTCTTGGTTTATCCTAACCAGCCCATGTTTGCCAGTTTTAAAGGGAGGTGGACCAAGCCCAGAATTCTGGTACTGAACACTCCTAACCTCTGTGGCTGGGCTCATCCATGGAGAGGAAGGATGATCCGGCGGGAAGGGTACTAGCTTGGGGTATAGGAAACATGGGCTCAGTTCTAGACTCTAGACACAGATCATACAGTCAGTCTGTGGCAGTCACTCAGGTAACTTTTTCAAAAGCAGCAAAGAAGCATTTTCAAAAATGTAGTAGGCACTTAGGAGTTCAAATTTCAATGAAAGTCACGGGGACTAAAACTCCTAAGTCACTTGGGTGCTCTTGAAATGTTTACCCTTAGTCTCTCTGGCCCAGATTCTCAAAGGTACTTAGGTGCCTATCTCCCATTTAAGATAATAGGAGTTAGGCACCTTGAGGATATGGGCCTCTGGACCTCAATTTCCCATCTGTGCAATGGAGATAATAGTACTGCCCTGTCTCACAGGGGTGTAGGGAGGACAAATACAGTGAAGACTTGGAGGTGCTCAGATACTACAGTAATAGGGGCCGTACAGAGATCTCCTGTTTTAATCCCATTCCAGCGATGTGGCCCAATCTGCTTTGATTAGCAGAGCGACTCACCAAACATTTCCCACAAAGTGCTAATCAATTTCAGCCCAGAATACACACACACAGACATGCCTCTGCCAGCCTCTCTCTAATCGTGACCACTCGGTCCCAGTATGCAGATTACGGGCCTGTGTTTGGATGCATGATGGGAGGTAGTCTGAGGTCAGCTGAAATGTTTTCAGTGGGAAGAGAGAGTGGCATGACCCTGGTTCAGGATGCATATGGAAATGTAGCCACCGTACACAGTATATTTTACTATTTGGAAAAAGTGACAATCTCAGCCTCCGGTACAGCTTCCTCTGTGCATAGCTTTGTTTAACCACCCGAGTCCATGGTGCCAAAGGCCTACCATACAGAAATGCTGCAGTGCCCTCTAGTGCTGAGAGTGTGCCATGTGGCGTTCTGTGTCCTTAGACCAGCCAGATTAATCACAGGGTGGAGTGACTCACTTGGCCATTCCAGTTCACACAGGCCCTCCTTTCGGTTTGATTCACGTGCCTTTGCTCCCCGCGTTTCACTCTGACTTTCTGCTTTAAATGCAGCCCAAAACTCTGAATCAAGGCTAAGCTTTGCCTGATTTCCACATGAAAATAAAAGCCAGGAATCCACCCCACTCCTTTCTTAGCCAACAGGCTGCAGGCTCCATTCCCTTCCCTTCTGCTGTCCTCCAATGGGGAGCAAGGACAATGGCCTGCAACCTAATTCTCACTTACAATGTGTTCTGGGGGAGTTGGGGGGTGGCTGGCTGCCTACATCCCCCTGCCCTCCTGGATCTAGTGGAACCCAGTGGGCCTAATCCAATCTTCAGGGGGACAGCAAAAGAAATCTCTACCCCACCCCACCAACTCCGCTCTTCCTCAGGAGCATCAGGACCCAGAAGATCCCATTGTTGCCATTACCACAGCCCCTGGGCCCAGACTCCCCAGATTACACACTGGCTGCCTTCTGATGGCCTGGGAGTTAGCTGCTGAAGTCTGGACCTGAAGTACAGAGGGATACGGTGCTCAGAACAGAACTGAAAGGCTAGTGAATCTCTATGAACCAGGTGCTCAGGGGATGGCCTATTGCAGGGATTGGCAATCTTTGGCACACAGCTCGCCAGAGTAAGCACCCTGGCAGGCCGGGCCTGTTTGTCTACCTGCTGCGTCCGCAGGTTCGGCCGATCGCGGCTCCCACTGGCTGCGGTTTGCCACTCCAGGCCAATGGGGGCCAAGGGATGTGCTGGCTAAGCCTCCAAAACCAGAGTAAAATAGGACTCACACTTTGAAGTTTGCAGTTATTACTACTGTTGAGAGCTGGGTTAAACTTTGTTATGGGTTAAGTTAAAACCATGTTGAAACTGATGGGTGTGAACGCATCCTTCATTTAAGATAGCAGTAAAAGACAGGCAAGGGGTCCCACCTAAAACAAAACATAATGGAGCCTGCTTAGAAACTAGCCCCACTGGGTATTGTTCTGACCAGGTTGGGGTGGTGGTGACGTCTGTGGAAAACATTAGCTGAGAGGGGGGCAAACGAGAAACTCAGACCCACTCAAAGGAAGAGCAAGAAAGTCAAGCAGCACCCAGTAAGCATGGTGTGGTCCTGGGAGAAACCTAAAGAGAGATTGTGGGATGGGGGTGGGGGTGATGGCTGAAAGAAATTTGGGGCTGAAAAGCTAAGAAACCGTTCCTTCTGTTTTTGGTTCCTCCTGCATTCGGAAAAGCAGGACTTGCTACATTTCTTGAAAATAACAAGATTGCATCAATGAAAATACCGTAGTAGCCCATCATCAATTTCCACGCCTCACTGCAAGGCCCTGAACTTTGACTGGCTGCTGGGGTCAAAAAGGGGCATCATAATTACCATTTATATTAAGGTAATACAAGATCAGGGCTTGTAAAGTTTTCTGCAGATTTGGGATAAAGAATGAGCCAAACTCCTCCCCACCCCTTCTTATTTATTTATTTTGCCACCACACTGTGGATATACAAAAGGGAAAAATCATTTTTTTTTTTTTTTTTTTGGCAAAGTCCAAATTTCCTGATCAAGGTCCAGTCAAGGTCCAGACCTCAGAGAAACATTTTTCACACTGCAGTAACAATAATGATAATAATAAAGGTACGTCTACACTACAAAATTAAATCAACCTAAGTTAGGTTGATGTTCAGCCACTGAAGTAATTACTACGTTTTTTCATGTCCATACTACGCCCCCTCTGTGGCAGCGCATATCCTTACCAGGAGCACTGCCTCTGGTTTAACTGATAGTGTGGGGCGCCAGGAGCCTGGAGCCATGCACTTACCTAGCCGATTGCTGCCTTTGACAGCCTGAGCCACATGGGGCTGACAGCTTGGACTGTCAAAGGCAGCAACAGGCAGTGTAAATATAAGTAAATAAAAAGATTTTGCAGTCCGTTCAAGTGTCTGGTGGTCCGGATTTGGCTCATGGTCCACCTATTGACTACCCCAGATTTACAACAAGTCCTGTATACAGTTTAACAGACACGTATGGAAGAGACCTTCCCACCACAGTCTAAAAACAGCAAGAGTTCCCGTCTTTTGCACACCCCCAATAAGCAGCAGTGATGTTACATTCGATGCAGGTCACACAGTTCAGCTGCATTCATCATAGACAACGCTTTTGTCCCCTCGCAAAAATATTCCAGTTCGTGAAGGTGAATAAACTCTGTGACCAGAAAACCACACTCATCCATGACTTCTCTTTTTTAACGTTCCAGAGACAGCAAAGGAACAAACAGCTTCATCTGCTTTGCCCTGTCAATGACCTTAATTCTGACTTGGGAATCACCCTCTCATTAAAAAGGTCAGAGGTGATTAAGCCAGTCTATTCACTGAGCCCTGACCTTCTCCCAAAGAGACTGCCATTGACAATTAAGGCAAATGGCATGTACATAGGCTTGGCAGAATTCTAATGGATATGTTTATTTTTAAACATTTTTTTCAATTTTTAGCTATTTAAATTTTCATAGTTGTGGGAAATTATGGGGGGGAGAGGGGAATGTCAAACAATAATTATTTAATTACAGTCTCCAGTAAGTTCTCAAGCAGTATTTCTCTTACCTTGCCTCTGTACATTTAGATCTTCATCAATGGAAATATTTTTGTGTTGGTTTGCATGTGTGTGGCGAAATCAACACTCACTGATATTTACCGATAAAAATGTAATCCTTCCAAGCCTACATAGAGGGTAGATGGTGAAAAGCTAACCCCCTAACTGGAAGTCACAGCACAAAACGGCAAAACACGTTTCACTTGGCAGGGGAGATTTGACTTGCGGTACGGTCCTTTGGTGATGTACATTGTGACCTATATTCAATAAAGCCTGGCTTTCTGACAGGGACTTTCCACAGTCATTTTAGTAGCTGCAGTATTGGAAAGACCCTTGGGATATGAGAAGCTAGCTTTGTTAGACTGAATTGCCATATGCTAAAATGGGTTGGATCAAATTCAGTGGGGACGTAAATGAGCACAAATTACAGGGTAGGTGTGAATCAGTCAGACGATTGGGACACATTTTAAAGTAGCGTGGCTTCCTCTAATATGGCAGTCAGTGGGTGTGCAAAAGAAGAGTGACTCACATGCCAAGGGAAGGGAGGTGTGGCATGAGAAGAGTAATTGTTATAGGAACATAGAAATTGCTGACCTAGATTGGGACTGTGGTCCATCTAGTCCAGTGTCCTATCTCCATCCCCAACACAGGACAGTTCCAGATGCTGAGAGAAGGGGGACAGAATCCCCAGTAATAGACAATTATACAAAACCAACAAGGAATCTGGTGGCACCTTAAAGACTAACAGATTTATTTGGCCATAAGTTTTCATGGGTAAAAACCTCACTTCTTCAGATGCATAGAGTGAAAGTTACAGATGCAGGCATTATATACTGACACATGGAGAGCAGGGAGTTACTTCGCAAGTGGAGAACCAGTGTTGACAGGGCCAATTCAATCAGGGTGGATGTAGTCCACTCCCAATAATAGATGAGGAGGTGTCAATTCCAGGAGAGGAAAAGCTGCTTCTGTAATGAGCCAGCCACTCCCAGTCCCTGTTCAAGCCCAGATTAATGGTGTTAAATTTGCAAATGAATTTTAGTTCTGCTGTTTCTCTTTGAAGTCTGTTTCTGAAGTTTTTTTGTTCAATGATAGTGACTTTTAAATCTGTAATAGAATGACCAGGGAGATTGAAGTGTTCACTTACTGGCTTATGTATGTCAAGTATCAGGGGGTAGCTGTGTTAGTCTGTATCTACAAAAACAACAAAGAGTCTGGTGGCACCTTAAAGACTAACAGATTTATTTGGGCATGAGCTTTCGTGAGTAAAAACCTCACTTCTTCGGATGCATCCGAAGAAGTGAGGTTTTTACTCACGAAAGCTCATGCCCANCAAAATCAGTACTTGGTCCTGCTAGTGAAGGCAGGGGGCTGGACTTGATGACCTTTCAAGGTCCCTTCCAGTTCTAGGAGATGGGATATCTCCATTTTTTTTTTTTTTTAACCCCCCAACTTGAAGCAAATACTCACCAGCAACTACACACCACACCACAGAAACACCAACCCAGGAACCAATCCCTGTCGCAAACCTCGTTGCCTACTCTGTCCCCATATCTACTCTGGCGACACCATCAGAGGACCCGACCACATCAGCCACACCATCAAGGGCTCATTCACCTGCACATCCACTAATGTTATATATGCCATCATGTGCCAGCAATGCCTCTCTGCCCTGTACATTGGCCAAACCGGACAGTCCCTCTGGAAAAGAATAAATGGACACAAATTTATCCAGGAATGACTACAAATTCATAGCTATGAATGATATACTGCAGATTTACAATATATCTGAAAGGAGCATGTGTCCTTATTAGAGGTACAGTAATCAGCTAGCTCAGTACAGGTGATCAGGTATACCCCTAGTGGCTGGATGCAGCAGTGTTAGTGACAGCTAACAGAACTACTCCCGTAGCTCAAGTGGGAGAGGCTTGTGCTTTCGGATGCTGAAGCTCCCCACCCGCAAGCATAATCGATTGTTTTTAGGTTCGTACACCACACTTGTTACCGTGGCACCTGAGCATGTGATTTCTAAGTCCACGTGTCTCCAGGAGCAGGTCATGCTAGTTGTTGTGTCACAAAGCAGTGTGACCTTTGTGGTCCAAGGTCCTGCATCCTTCCCCCGCCCCACCCTTGGCAGGTATAAAGGAGGCGTTGAGTGCACTGCTGGGAGGGGTTGCCTACAGCAACCACTGGCTAAAGGTGAAGCTAGCTTGCAGGAGAATGCTGAACAGGGGCACGTTGCTTAGCAACCTCAGGCAGCCAAGATACATAATGAGGAAAAATCCAGTTTTGCCTGGGAAAGGGGTTGGGTGGGCTACAGTTAGCTGCACTGAAAACAACGAACAGGAAAGAACGACCCGTGCTGTAACTCCGGGGACTTGGAAGCCTTATAAGGAAAGGTGAAAGGTGACGGGGTAATCAACAGAACTGTATTCCAAGCGATGGGTGCTGTACAGAGAGGAAGGGTCTCAAGGACTCGGAAGCACTCGGCGCTACGCTGATAAGGTTGTTTTATCAATCACCTCTCCATAAGCATTGCCTACCACCTCCAAAGAGATCTGTGCCCAGTCCCTGAAGTGCCTCGTGGAAGGAGTGAGATCTGCATTGTTCACTAGTGAGCCCTCCACGCCAGCACAGCACACAAAATCTTCCACAATTGGCAATGCCACTCTACCAGGGTGGCGGCACAGAGAACCTAGTGCAGACAGCAGTCCAGGTATTTTAACCACTATGTCGTCTAACCCTGATTTGAGCAAGTCTAGTTGGCCTGGCGGTTGACGTGCCAGCAGCACCTTGTCTACACTAGAGCTCCCACTGTTGCTGCGGCTCATCCAGCTCCACCGATGGTAGCAATCATAGGACTCTATAGGAAAAGTTTAGCATACACGAGACCTTAGTTGATGCTTCTTTAAATGAGGCACCGCTGTCACTGATAGCTTTACAGAAAATGGGTCTGTAGAGCTCAAGCCAGGTCTAGGGGACTGGTGTCCACATCACAAACCCACCTCCACAATTGTTATCTTAACTGGCAGCCTGTTGAGAGGGCAAGGACTAAATGGCTCAGAGACTCAACTAATCACTTGTCCCTAGACATGGTCCCTCTGGGTCAGGGTTGAGGTGTGATGGAAGCTTGTACTCTCGTTCCTACCTGTCTCATACATACAAGGACTGTCAATCCAACACCACTCATAAATGCTAAGATTGACTTTTTAAAAAGGAACGTAAGAAGCATAAATTCCCCTCTTCTTGCACAGCTGGGTTATAGTTCCTTACCCAGTTAGGAAGTTGAATGACAGCTGTATCATTAACTGTCTGCACCGAAGTGAGACAACCCTCATAATATTCAAGACAACTTCCAAAAAGGGACATGAGTCAGAAAAGGGAAGTTACTTACCCTATTGTCACTCTCCACTAGCAATACTAATACAACTAAAGATAAACAAGAAGCAATGGTCTCAAGTTGCAGTGGGGGAGGTCTAGGTTGGATATTAGGAAACACTATTTCACTAGAAACAACAAGGAGTCTGGTGGCACCTTAAAGACTAACAGATTTATTTGGGCATAAGCTTTCGTGAGTAAAAACCTCACTTCTTCGGATGCATAGAAGAAGTATGCATCCGAANATCCTTGGAGGTTTTTAAGGCCCGGCTTGATAAAGCCCTGGCTGGGATGATTTAGTTGGTGTTGGTCCTGCTTTGAGCAGGGGGTTGGACTAGATGACCTCCTGAGGTCTCTTCCAACCCTAATATTCTATGATTCTATGAAACCTAACAAACTTAGAAATATTTATAGGTTTGAAAACAAGGATCGGGCTGAAGAGAAAGGAGAAACACTGAAAACTGGAGAGTCCTGTTCGGGCCATACCACGGTAAGAAGGAACCAGAAAGACGGTTGGTCCATGACATCATTTGTACCCTCTTTGTGGAGTGCGAGGAGAGCAGGGGTACAGGCGCGGACCAGTGGACGCTGCTTGCAAGAATATTCCAGCCTCAGGTGCATGCTTACCCCACAGTGGAATACACACATGGACTAGCACTTGAAACAGCAACTACATACAATCAAATAGGTATTGGAGAAGAGAGTCCAATCAGTTCCACTAAACAAAAGGTCACTTGCTACTGAAAATCCAGCATCAGCTATGGCTTTTTTGTTTGTTTTTAATCCTTCCAAACAGGATGGACAATGATAAACAGAGGGAGAAGAGTGAGGGGTAACCCACAGGGCAGTTCAGACGCACACAATGATGAGTCATTCTTAGACACTGAGCCAGATGACATCAAATCCACTCTTATACTCAATGTTTACCACATATTATAAAGCAAAGCAAAACACACTTTCAAGAATGCCACATCTCTACTGCGACACATCAAGTACTGTACTTCTTAGAACATAAAACAACTAACTATTCACTGGAGATTTAAAGGTGCATGTGGATGCTTTGGGGAAGATCTGTAGGTGGGAGGGAGTTCAAACCAACCTTAGGCCAGCAAACATTCAAGATGCCAGCTACGTAACTATCTTGATTCTTCAGGCCATTCTATAAAAGCTTTCAACCCCTCCCCCAGCATACTGAATACAGAAGCTGGCTAGATCGTCAGGCTCAACGGGTAGTGATCAACAGCTCGATGTCTAGTTGGCAGCCGGTATCAAGTGCTGTGCCCCAGGGGTTGGTCCTGGGGCCAGTTTTGTTCAATATCTTCATTAATGATCTGGATGATGGGATGGATTGAACCCTCAACAAGTTCGCGGATGACACTAAGCTGGGGGGAGAGGTAGATACGCTGGAGGGTAGGGATAGGGTCCAGAGTGATAAATTGGAGGATTGGGCCAAAAGAAATCTGATGAGGTTCAACAAGGACAAGTACAGAGTTCTGCACTTAGGATGGAAGAATCCCATGCACTGCTACAGGCTGGGGACCGACTGGCTAAGCGGCAGTTCTACTGAAAAGGACCTGGGGATTACAGTGGACGAGAAGCTGGAATGAGTCAACAGTGTGCCCTTGTTGCCAAGAAGACTAATGGGATATTGGGCTGCATTAGTAGAAGCACTGCCAGTAGATCAAGGGAAGTGATTATTCCCCTCTATTCAGCACTGATGAGGCCACATCTGGAGTACTGCATCCAGTTTTGGGCCCCCCCATTACAGAAAGGATGTGGACAAATGGAGAGAGTCCAGCGGTGGGCAACAAAAATTATTAGAGGCTGGGGCACATGACTTATGAGGAGAGGCTAAGGGAACTGGGCTTATTTAGTCTGCAGAAGAGAAGAGTGAGGGGGGATTTGATAGCAGTCTTCAACTACCTGAAGGGGGGTTCCAAAGAGGGTGGAGCTCGGCTGTTCTTCATGGTGGCAGATGACAGAACAAGGAGCAATGGTCTCAAGTTGCAGTGGGGGAGGTCTAGGTTGGATATTAGGAAAAACTATTTCACTAGGAGGGTGGTGAAGCACTGGAATGGGTTACCTAGGGAGGTGGTGGAATCTCCATCCTTAGAAATTTTTAAGGCCCGGCTTGACAAAGCTCTGGTTGGGATGATTTAGTTGGGGTTGGTCCTGCTTTGAGCAGGGGGTTGGACTAGATGACCTCCTGAGGTCTCTTCCAACCCTAATCTTCTATGAATACTTACTACAAAACATTGTACTTCACTCTTGTGACAATGCTTTCTAAGCTACCAGCTTGTTAGCTGCTCTCCTGCTGTACAAAAAGTGAAGGTCAGGAGGCAGGATCAAGTTTCAGAGATAGTTTTGTAAGTTTTAGGATGGGGAAAACCTTCACTGAGGATAGACAAAAGCACACCTATATATGTATCTGCACATAGAATCACAGAAACGTGGGACTGGAAGGAGACCTTGAGAGGTCTTCTAGTCCAGTCCCCAGCACTCATGGCAGGGCCAAGTATTATCTAGACCATTCCTGACATGTGCACACGCATGCCCACACACACACACACACACACACACACATATATATATGAAACAGGATGTTTTAAGGACTAGTGCTGGTCTTTCCTTCCAGTGACTCAGAATCATCATTCAGAGTTCTATTAACAGATACAGGTGATTCTCCACCTGGAGTGGAGCTTTTAGATACTAAATTTAGGTGGGAGGATCTTTGCTTCATGACTGAGCAGAGACAGACTCTTTAAAGGCCCCACTGCCTAAACCACAACGGACAGTGCAGTTTCCCATTTCTTTAAATAGGGGAACTGAAAGAAATGTGCCTCCTGCAGAATTATTTTGACATTGTGAACAGCTGTGCGAGTCTGCATCACTGGTCTCTAGAACACGTTCATACAAACATATGCTGTACACACAATGAAATAGCTAAAAACCCACTGCCATCTAATGGCAGCAAAAAAATTGTCATGGCACATCTATGTTGGAACCGGAGAGCTATGCTTTGCTTCATTTCAATTTGGAAACAAAGGGACTGTGTGCAGTAAGGAGAGCCAAAAACTCCTCTGATCTGATCCCAGCTCAGCCACTAACTTGTATGATGTTAGAGAATCACCTAACCTCTTTGTACTCAGTTTCCACATTGTAAAGCAGGCGATAATACTTCACCAGGGTGTTCCAATTATTGGAACTATACACTGCTTTGAGGATGTATCGTAATATTATACAGTACCTTTTTCACTAGCACACACACCATGACATGCGACTTTTAAAGTATACACGCCAGGAAGATACATAGCTGCTAATCGCTATTTGCAATGCTGGCCCTTTAAAATGCCTTGCTCAGGCCTGCTCCTGCCACACTGAAGTCATCTGCAAAACTCCCAAACTCTTCAGCAGGAGCAGGATTCAGCTTAGATTTCTCCAAATTATCCCCTCCTCTTCTGCTCCCCACCCCAGCTCCAGATGCCTAGCTGAAGCTAGGACTCCTTCTTCACCAGGGGACAGTACCCATGGCAGTCTCTGAAGGTTTTTTAGAAGCTTCATTTCAACAAGACGCAGGTCCTTTGGAGCAGGCATCATTTATGCTCAGTTAAGCTCTCAGATGCCCAAGAGAACCTATCTCTTTTGAAGTTTGTCCTTCTCCAAGATAACTGCTGTTTGCAGCTCGAGCTACTTTTTTTAAGCTACAAAAATTCTCAGGCCAGCTCCTTCATTGCCTTCTACACTGTGTAGTTATCTACACACGGACAAACTAAGTGTCAGGTGCAAGGCAGTGAAGAGTCAGACCCCTAGTGTTCGCAATGCTGCGCTCTCTACTGGAAAGAAAATGTTCGTTGTTTTTAATAGACAATACAACAGCACAACCTGTCACAGTGATACAATATATAAGCTAACGATTTACAGAAAGGATGGTTTGTGCCTGTCTAAGGAATGCAATGTAAAATGATATACAGACAACTCTGCATTCTATGAATGTGAGAAGTTCTTTCGAACCTCACTCCTCTGGTCCCCTCTTGAAGATTACATAGTTTTATTTCTTATCGCTACTCATGTAGTTTCTTCTCTCACACTGTTTGTAACCTTGATTTGTGAGCCAGAGAAACAGGTGACTAGCCCAGGGGAATTGGGAAACTCCTGGGATCTAGTCTCGGGTCTGCAATTCACTCTCTGTGACCTTGAACTAAGTCACCTAACCTCGGTGACTCAGTTTCCACATCTGTGAAATAGGCATAAAATCATTCTATCCTAATTTGCAAGTGACTTTTGTATTTAGTCACCAACTGTTGGCGCTCCTTGGAGAGAAAGGCTTAATTGGTAGGTCACCAATATTTCAAAACTAGGAGAGAATTGGGTCAGGAAAGTTACCAACACGGGGGCAACGGGTGTGAAAGGTCCAGGAAACCATGGCGAGGTTTATGCCAGGTATTCCAGAACCCGCTACAACAAATGGCTTTCTACAGCCCTGCTGTGAACTAAGCAGTCAAAAAAAACTCAACACATTTTAAATGCATTTATACTATAAGACAAGCTTTGAAAGATTTTATTACTGTTAAATTAGAGGGATTGTGCCATTCTTGTTCTTTATGAAATAAAATACTGCATTAAATTGTTTTTCTTGAGAAGGTGGCCAAAGTTCTGCTTGTGGAACTGCATCTGCCCTGAGGGCAAGGCCGGCTCTAGGCACCAGCAAAACAAGCTGGTGCTTGGGGCGGCACATTTTTAGGGGCGGCATGGCCGGCGCCAGAATGCCGCCCCTAAAAATGTGCCCCGGCCGCCCTAGCTCACCTCCGCTGCTGCCGCTCGCGCACCACGGCGCGCGAAACAGCTGATTCGCGAGCCGCTGCTCACCCTCCCTCCCAGCTCTCAAACCTGGGAGGGAGGGGGAGATCCTGAGCGGCCGCGGCGCGCGAAACAGCTGATTCACGCGCTGCTGCTCCCCCTCCCTCCCAGGCTTGAGAGCCTGGGGGGAGGAGGCAGGGATGGGGGCGGCCAAAATTGTTTCTGCTTGGGGCGGCAAAAATCCTAGAGCCGGCCCTGCCTGAGGGGAGAGCTAAACATGGAGACCTGCAAAATATGGCTGTGTGTGCATCAGGTTGGTTTTCGTTTGGTTAATTTATAGCTTGTTGGGGTTTTGCCATCTGCAGAATTTAATCAGCTGAGATCACTGCATTCAGTGATAACCATTTCCAAGCCCACCAGACCCCAATGGCCGTGAAAGCACTGCACATGCTGCATGATCCCCCACACGTCCATGGTATTTCAACGTCAGGCAAGTCATTTGGTCTCCTGTGCCTCTGTCAAAGCAGCTGACAAGCCAGGTAAAAACTAAGAGGATGACGAGAACCCGACACTGCATCTGAGCAAACACAGCACCAAAAAGCCCTGCAATAACAAAGTGGGTCGTATGAACCGAAAATACTTATTTACCTTCAAAATATATCCCCTCCCGCCCCGAAAACTATTTGCAGCAGTCTCTCTGGGGAAAGTTTTCAAAAGAATTTAAGTGACTTAGGTGCCCACATCCCATTGACTTCCACTTTTTGTCCACACAAATGGAGTATTACCCATAAGCCACTAGATTTTGGCAACACAAGGCATATCCTGTCGTTATGTGTTTCCAGTAGTCTCTCCAATGTGCTAGACACTGTACAAATGAAAAGGAACACTCCTTCTACCCCAATGTGCTTAACCTCATTCTTTTGCTTACTACCACCATTACTGCACACTCTTTCAAAACAAAGGCGGTTTGTTACCAAAAGCAACAGATCAGCTTGAAAAAAGACGGAAAAAAAATCCTAAAAAAATTAAATCTATCTGGGCTGTTGAGAACAAATTTTAAACATCACCACTTGCTTTGGTGATGTCCTAATACAAATGTCCACAAGATGGCAGAATGCACCATCACTCTTAAGCCTTAATCTTGCCTACTCTTCCCAGTGGGGAGTGGTATAAATATTTCCATTTCAGAACAAAAGGCTGGGAAACTGGGAAAAGGAAAGGAAAACTACCCAGGAAAACTGTGAGTGCAGACTTTTTTTTTTAGTTCATCTTTGTTCTGTTCACTTAGCCTACAATATTGATACTGCCAAAAAAACGCAGATGTCTCTTGTGATATTTTCTGCATAAACTAGAGATGGGTTCTACCAGCAAAACTTATCAAGTCTTGAATATCACAAAAGATTCAGCATGTTCAGATCTCACATTCCATTGTAGAGGCCATTGCAACTGTCAGATACAGATCTCAGTTTGGAGTGTGAATTCCCTCAAACCTGGCTGTGTTTGGAAACAGGGTTTTGATTTAGGGTCCATCTCCAGTGCAGACCCACATGAAAGTAAACCAAAATTTATGAGGCACCTAGGAGGGAGAAAGGGCCTCCACTTGGCATGCCCGATTAATGCTATCAAGGCTGAGAAAGAGCTCAGAATTCTTAGCCACTTAAAATTGAATGCATCATAGAACCACAGACGAGACCTATTAGAGCATTCAGTGCAGCACTCTTCCCACACAGGTTTTCTCCCCACTACACAGGGAACTGTTAACACACAGGTCCTGGCAGATGAACTGGAAGCAGTAACTGTCCTGTTATAAGGTGCTTATCAACAAACCACCCACAAGATTTTGAAGAGCTCACACCTGCCTGAGCTGTTTTCCTACCCTCACACCAATGCTTTTTCTAACATGCTTATGCACTATGGGGCTAGATTTGCAAAGGCACTTGGGCGCTGTAACACTCAGTGGCACACTGTCTAGCTTTTAGGCGGCTAGAAAAAAAAATCACAGGAACACCACTGCAATTCACAGAACCAGAGCTCGGCATCTAGGCTCCCTATCCAATGAACGGGGAGAGACAGGCGTCTCAGAACTCAATCCACCAAAGCCAGCACACTTGGCAGAGAGCTGCCAAAGCTAGGCAGTGGGAGGCACCAATGAGAGAGATGTGTGCTAAACCCCGCACCTCTCATGGAGTTAGGATCCAATGTCCAGGCAGCAGGGATGCGCCTCTCTCTGCTAGTGATTCACAAACAGTGGGACAAGGAGGAGGTTGAGGTGGTGGTGCCATCCACCTTGTCACTTTTAGTTCAGTGTTTAGAGCACTCAGCTGAGATGTGGGGGACCCAGACTCAATTCCCCCCCGTCTGCCACTAAGGGAGACAACATTTGAACAGGGATCTCCTGCAGCTCGCAGGAGAGAGATCAATCCACTGGGCTGAACATTATAAGCTGGGCACTATCACCTCTGCATCCAGCCAGACTTTGAAAGGGACCCCATTGGGCAGAAGGCCTCAGAGCACATCTACTAGATTGGGCCCCGAATGCAGAATAGGTGGGCTAATGCCTATCTTCCAGGTTCATGAGTCACTCTGGGGCTTAAGCAGGGGCTATGTGTTCAGATGCTTAGATTGAGGCAGCAGCGCACATGCTCAGAGGCAGAAACATAGGCGCCGAGGGAACATTTACTCTGAAAATGTAGGTGCTGGGTGAGTTTAGGTGCCCACAGGATTTGGCGGGAGTTTTGTGGATCTCAATGGAGCCTAAAACTGGGACTTGGTCCCTAAACCCAGACTAGATACCTAAGTCTGGGGGTTAGGTGCCGAAGAATCTTTGTGAATCTAGCACTATATTCCTAAGGTTCATTTAAAACCAGAGAGCGATAAACAGCAAATCAGTCATTGCCAGCATTGCATGATTACATTCAAATCCAGTTAACAATGATCTATCTGGCTTAGACCAGCTGCCAGTAAGTATTTCACTTGTCAACGATGCACGCAATAAATCCATAGCAATAAATGCACGGCTCTTAGTTTCCATATGCATAGGTGACAATACATGCACATATAAGCAAGTCTTTGAAAT
The DNA here is from genome assembly GCF_013100865.1 of Trachemys scripta elegans. Classification (NCBI taxonomy): domain Eukaryota; kingdom Metazoa; phylum Chordata; order Testudines; family Emydidae; genus Trachemys; species Trachemys scripta. Next base: position 12,392,371 of record NC_048303.1, on the reverse strand, counting down.
ACACATCAAATATTCTACTAATCTGCCTACAGGCAAAATTGATACGCCAAATTAAACACTTATACAAGGTCTTTTTGATGGGTCTTTGACTGAATAACAATTCAGGTTCCCGAGTAACATGTGGCAAAGGTCATGTCTCAAAGTAAGGCTCAATGTAACATACAGGGACTGATTCTCCTCTGACACTGGTATAAATCAGGATTAACTCATTAAAATCAATGGATTTAAACAGGTGTAAGAACAGCGTGAGAGGATAATTAGGGCCATAGTATTCAAAGGCAATGGCTTTGTAGTGGACACATCAGGTGTGAAAGAAGCCAAACTCTCTGGAAAAAGAGGTTTAAACATTGGCAGAGTTTAGGAAGTCCTTCAAGATATTGGAGTACTTTTTGCTCGGTAGCTGAGAACAGAGGATCGCCCACCTCATCACACGCAAGACATTCTAATTCTTCAGTTCTGGAAGCAAGGAAGGGGGTGATTCTCAAGTCTCAGATGTCATCTGACCCAAAGAGGGACCAAACATATTCAGCTTTCGCTGAGTCCAACAGGAACTGCAGGTGTTCAGCTCTCCTTTCGAGTTTGGGACATAGCAAGTGAAGTGTAATTGAGACAGACCAGCAGGCAAACCCAACAGGAATCATTAACCTGAAAGTTTCTCCCCACTTACCACAAAGGCTGCTGTACCAGAGTGTCAAAGACAGTTTAGCCATAACTATTCTAGTGGAAAGATGTCTGGGGAGAATGGATCCCGGAAAGGAAAGGGCTGGAGAATTTTTTTCAAGACAATAATCCATATATAAACGTTTCACTCAGTATTTCAAGTGACAGTGGTGGAGCGTTGGCCTGCTAAACCCAGGGTTGTGAGTTCAATCCTTGAGGGGGCCACTTAGGGATCTGGGGCAAAATCAGTACTTGGTCCTGCTAGTGAAGGCAGGGGGCTGGACTTGATGACCTTTCAAGGTTCCTTCCAGTTCTAGGAGATAGGATATCTCTATTAATTTAATTTAAACTTTAATTTACATAGCCGGCTAGATCTCTAACCATGCGGGGTACAGCACAAGAGAAGGGGCCATCTTCATCAGCAATACGAACAAATGGGAACCAGCAATATATCAGCAATGCGGTGCCACCAAAACATACCTGCCAGACGGGAAGGACTTTCTCTATGTCATTCAGGTTGATTCCGTCTCCATCCTCGTGCTTCCCTTTTCCGAGCCTGAGCCAGGAACAACAACAATAAAAAGAAAAAGAGCACGTGAAACCAAAGTTAACGTTTCTCACCCACCACAGAAGGCGAGTTTAGTTTTCTACCGCTACATGGAAAAAAAAAAAGAATGGGGAGGATCTCCCCCAATATAACCTGTGCCTCCAAAACATCCCCATGCAGACAGGTAACCATCCGTGCCAAACATATAACTGCCTCTCCCAGATCTGTTTGCACCAAGGACTATTTGCTTCTGTGTGCATGAACATTTTTTGCATGAGGAACTTTGGCACAACTGTCTTTATCCCTCATGTTTCCCTGCGTACTGCTAATTCTCAGCACTCATCCCTGGTTCAAGCATAGGTCAGTGTCAGATTTATAGAGGATTTTTTTAAAATAAAAAGGACAGAAGGGGAAAGAAGGTTAAAAAGAAGAGCCTGGAAAGCTGCAGAGTTTGAGCACAAATGAGAGCCATTGCACTGGGATTGGTAAAGGGGTGGTGAGAAAAGCAAAACAAAAACAAAATCTAAGCCTGGTCCCACAGATCCAAATCTAAACAATTCTATTTAACTGTTGTTTATTCACTTGAAAGGGTTTTATTAATTGTAACCCACAGCAGGAAAGAAAGAGGGCCTCTGTCCCCCTCTAGTGGCTGCTCCATGTAAGAAGGTAAGGAGTCAACACAACTAGGAGACTTAGAGCCAGATCCTCAAAGGTATTTAGATGCCTAACTTCCATTGATTTCACTGGGAGTTAGGGGCCTAAATATCTTTGAGGATTTGGGCCTTAGTCTTTCAGCTTCAGGCAACGGAGACTCATGCTTGGAACCTCTCACACTAAGGGTACATCTACACTGCAATCCTGGGGTGTGACTGCAGCTCGTGTAGACATACCCAAGCCAGCTTTGATACTGGAGCAGTGACATTGCACCAGCACAGGCTTCAGCATGGGCTGCACAAACCTACCCGAAACCGTGGATAATTGCTCGGGCGGCTAGTCTGTGCTGACAGCTAGCCCCGTGACTGCAGGGCAGACATATCTTAAGAACATAGGCCGCTGTCCCTGGAGCTAAAAGGCCAAAGCGCCGATCCTGCAACTGATGGCATACGGGCAGATGGCTGTTCCTTTGTTGAGCTGAACTGAAGTCAATGCAGCTCTGTGGGGCACAGCAATCCATTCATGCGCTATCAGCTATACAGAACAGAGACCCAAGTCCCATGGCTGTGGCTGAGTCCTAGACTTCTTATGTGGGAGAGCCACAAGGGGAGGACAAAAGACTCATTCTCTACTAGCATTATTTAACTATTTTGTGCATAAGATATCCTTGGAGGGATTTGCTGAAGAGAAAAGAGAAACCTGTTCTACTGGTTGACAGCATTGCTCAAATACATTAAGAAAACACTATTTTCCTATTCTATACTGACTGTCTCATGGATGCACTTCCTGTGGGAGGAAGTTACATTTCATGCAGCTTACATCACAGAATCTATTCAGAGTCTGGGCTTTTTAAATATGTTATATCCTAATTTGTCTGCAATTATAAGGCACTAAAGGCCAATGGCAAAGCTCTCATCAGCTTCAATGATAGGGGATCATAGAATATCAGGGTTGGAAGGGACCTTAGGAGGTCATCTAGTCCAACCCCCTGCTCAAAGCAGGACCAATCCCCAGACAGATTTTTGCCCCAAATCCCTAAGTAGCCCCCTCAAGGATTGAACTCATAACCCTGGATTTAGCAGGCCAATGCTCAAACCACTGAGCTATCCCTCCCCAATAGGATAGACCTAGAATTGTATTGTGTAAATAAGTCCGATGCCCAGCAATTTTCATCCCTACCTTCCTGTTCGAGTTATAGGAACGTATATTTTTATTAAGGTTTATATGTATAATAAAACTAAAGTGAGGTGCTTTCCGTTATTGGATTTTAAAATATGTTTACAAATATTTAATGTATGTTCAATGGGGCCAGTGATCATGACTGACCACAGTTAGTACAGATAAACAAAGGACAGTCCCAACCAGTAATATATATACTGTGTGCTTCAGAAAGGCTAATTTCCCAAAGCTGAGGAAAATTATGAGCAAAACTGAGAGGAAAAAGTTAGACAAATGTGCATGAAAATTCTGAGTTCTTTAAGAAAAATTCATTAGATGGCCAAAAATAAACTATGATTCCACAATTGAGGAAGAGGACAACTGTGGGTTAAAGCCTATCTGAGTTCAGTGGGGAAGTGAAGGCTGCAAATAGTTTAAAATAGATAATATAACAAATGGATAAAAGGAGAAGTAGACAGCAATCAATATAAATTAAAAGTTATGAAGTGTAGAAAGTTGATAAAGGAAGCAAGAGAAATCAGGGACATTAATCCCAGGGAAAATAATAGAAAAGCTGACACAGGATTCAGTTAATAAAGAAATAAAGGATGGAAATATAATTAATGCCAGTCAACATAGTTTTATGAAAAACAGAACTTGTCAAACAAACCTAGTTTCATTTTTTGATAAGATTACAAGTTTGATTGATGAAAGGAAACTATGCAGATGTAGTAGACTTTTGTAAGGCATGTGATTTAGTACCACATGACATTCTGATTAAAAAAATAGCACTGTAACGGGGTGCTTACCCTGCTCCTGTCTGAGGGGTTTAAAACAGCCCTGGCAGAGGGCTGGGGCAAAGGGAAAAGCTACTGGACTGATTGAGGAAGTAGCCACAGCTGGGCCACGCCCCAGTCAGGCCCCAGCTGGCCCTATATAAGAGGCTGGGAGCCAGGCACTCAGAGTCTCTCTCTGCTTTCAGAGGGAGAAGGACCTGGCTGCAGGGAGCTAGACAGGGTACCTGTAGTGGAGTAGGGCTGGGGAAAGGCTGGGGAGCTCCAGCCTGGATAGCCCCAGGCTGCGGCCTAGCGGAAGGCCAAGGAGTACTGGGGGTTGCAGAGGGCAGCCCAGGGGTAGTCCAAGGCAGCAGGTCCAAAGCCCCCTTGCCAGTGATGAGTGGCTTACACTGCAGTCTGCCCCAGGGAGCAGGGGCTAGTTGGTGACTGGCAGTGGCCTAGTGTTGAGGCAAGGTGGGGATAGTGGGTAGGGGTTCCCCAGGGAGGGGAGACCCAGATCTGTGGGATACTGCCAGGGAGGCAGCATCCCAGTAACAGGGGCACTAGGTCCTGGGAGGGACATGGGGGGGCCAGTGCAGAGGACAAGGCGGATCACTGGCCTGTGGAGGGCGCGCCAGAGGCTGGTGAGCTAATTCCCTGGATGACCAACAGGAGGCGCCGCAGGGATGAGTCCGCTCTTCTACAAACACTATAGAATATTTAATGAATCACACATTAAATGGATGAGGAACTGGCTAACTGAGACATGTCACAAAGCAACAGAGGGTCCTCTGGCACCTTTAAGACTAACAGAAATATTGGGAGCATAAGCTTTCGTGGGTAAGAACCTCACTTCTTCAGACTTGCATCTGAAGAAGTGAGGTTCTTACCCACGAGAGCATATGCTCCCAATACTTCTGTTAGTCTTAAAGGTGCCACAGGACCCTCTGTTGCTTTTTACAGATTCAGAATAACCCTGATACATCTCAATGTAGTTGTCAATGGGGAATCATCATCGAATGGAGGTGTTTGCAGTGGAGTTCTGCAGAAATTGGTTCCAGGCCCCACACTATTCAATATTTTCATCAATGATCTGAAGTCAACATAAAATCACTGCTGATAAAACTTGCAGATGATACAAAGATTGGCAGGTAAATACTGATGATAGCACAGTCACACAGACTGATTTGGATCAGTTGGCAAGGTGGGACCATTCAAACAAAATGGATTCCAGCCAAATGCAAGGTCATACACCCAGGAACAAAGTGTGCAGGCCGTACCAACAGAATGTGGGACTGTATCCTGGAAAGCAGTGACTCTGAAAAGGATTTAGGGATCACAGCGGACATAATAGAACATGAGCTTTAAGTTTTTCTGCCCACTGTTCCTGGATGGGGGGGGGAGAACCAACACAAGCAAAAGGAGAAATTGATTAACTAGCTGACTATCCAGGGGATAGACAGAGAAGTTATGATTAAACAAAATGCTGTTGAATGCACAAAGTATGCAAACTCAAAGAGAGATAAAAAAAATTCTCTAGTCTTAATTCTAGTAGGGGTTATTTGTAACTTCTATTACTGACAATTATTGGGAAATATTTTCAAACCCAAGCAAAACTTAAGTTGATGATGTCCATTTAACTTTCCTATTTCTGCTATCCCTTCTTATTTCAATTCGGCAGCTGTATTATTTAGTTCCGGTAAGAGTTTTGATGCACATTTTGTGTGAAAGGCAACAAACAAAAATAAAGCCCCAGTCCTGCAATCTGGCTCACGTGGGTGGCCTCTTTCACCTGAATGGTGGCCCACTGTTTTCAATAGGGCTCCATGTTGACACACAGATCTACCCATGCTGATCCAACTGCAGGATCAAGGCCTAAAGTTGTAGTTTATTAGGATAAAGTTTTAATTTCCAATCAACCCATCCAGAGTCCGCCCCCGCCCAAACCTGCTGCCTTTAAACTACATTATGAATCTGAGGTAGCCCACAAGGACATTCCTGATGCATCCTTTTGTACTGAGCAACTGTAGTCAGTAAAATCACTCGCTGTCCCTGGAACAAATGAGCATAACAAGGTGAATTAAGCATAGGGTTTTGTCTTTATCCTTGCTATTGTGGATTTAAGTTGGACTCTGATAAAGAAACCCCAAACCAACATTCAATAGTGTTTATCTGGTAGAATTAAAGACTTATTTGTCTAGTGCCTTTCATCCAAAAGGAGCCCAAAGCAAACTCTGAACTGCAGAATCATTGCCCGGCTGAAATCCAGCCACCTCTGCAGTGAAACAATACAACTTTTTAATGGCATCCAGCAACACGGCATGCCAATTCAGGGCAGAAAATTAATAATATTGTATCAGGTAAATCTGTATCTAGGAAGAGACAATCGCTCAATTAGAAACTGGTGAACACATCTACTATAGTGCAAAACAATCCTGCATTAGCAGGGCAGATGATCCAATCAATATAAAATGTCTCTTTCGCCTCCAATGGCCATGATTATCTGAAAAGTGCCATGAGATCTTGAGCACAATGTATTTGATTTTTACATAACACCGTTCGTATAAAATTCTTAAAAACCAGAGGTAGACAAAAATATCACCAGTTAAAAATGCTTTAGAAGTTATTCTAGCTATTCTGTAAGATGCTATTTATAAACTCCATAGAACACCAGTCCACAAAGACCTAGGCCAATGTTTTGAGTGCATAATGAAGTTGTGCAAGATAGCCTGCTTTGCTTCTCACCAGTTCGAGGGCCTGGTCTCCCACACAGCTATCTAAAACGGACAGTTACCAAGTCCTGTCTTTGGGATGCTCCACCAATTGTGATACAATGCTTAACTAAACATTCAGTCCTAGAGGGGTACATTTTAATGGCGTGTACTTGAAACTTTCAATTTTTTTCCAGCAAATGGAAAAATTGAATGAGTGCCATCTGGCTTCATTAGATAAGATATTTTAATCCTTCCGGTCGCTCCTTGTAAACAGGAACATACTTTTTCATCCCTCTTCAGACAAAAGTAAGCATCACCTGAGGCCAAATTTAGCCCTGGAGTAACTATATTCTTATCTCTAAAGAAATGATACCCTTCCATTTGCTGGAGACTTTACGGAGTTACATCAAGGATCGACTGGTATCTTGTCATAACTAGGACATACAGAATATGTAGTGGCCTCCGTATCCACAGCCAGCATTGCTCCTTAGCTGGTCAATGTTTAGGTGCCAGGACTGACTGACTGACTGGCTGGGAGTGGGGAGACCACCTACATTAAGATCTGGCAACTTCTCAACTTGCAGAAGCCACGAACAATGAGGCAACGATTTCTTTCTACACCACTGGTGAGTAACACCTAGAATACTGCTCACAGTACTGGACACCTTAGGACCTGGAGGAGGCTCAGGTTGATAAACTGGAGAGAATGAAGAAAAAGATGACTAAGGGACTGCAAGGACTGATTTATGAAGAAGGATTGAAAACAGTACCAGTAAATATTTGTAGCTTTATACAACTATGGTGGAATACAGCCTCAGTGTAAAAGCATTTAGATTGTGTTAAATGCCAAGGATAGAGAGGGACTGTTTAATAACATACACAGGTTTATGGCTAGGAGATATAGAATGAAATTATGGCAAGGAAAATTTATGAAGAATATTTTCGTGTTCCACTATAGCACTGTGGAAGTCTTGCTAGAGAAAGAGGTGGAAGCCGTGTCCCTTAGGATTTTTTAAAGCAGAGATGGACCTAAATCAGAGAAATGGGCTCTAGTCCTTCCCATTGTTAAGGGGTGTTTGACCTAAGGGATTTAGTTTGGCCCCATATTTGTTGGAAACTGGCCTGGTCAAAGCAATAGAAAATCTAATAGAGGGAACAGTTCCACACTAGCCCCCGCAGGAGATGACCCAAGCTTCCACCTCAAATTTCTAATATCCGCCACATGACCCATTTGTGTTTCCCCACCCTGAAGCCAAGCACGTGCACAAACACCCACGCACACACCCACACAGTATTAGAGAAGACAACACGATGGCACTTACCCTTCTCTGTCTATGTGCGGGAGCGGGTGTTTGGGGGTGTTCCGGAGCTTCCTGTGAATCTGTGTGAAGTCCAGCTTTTCAGGCTGTAAATCCCAGGTTGCACCACTAGGAAGGGAGAGAGAGAATGCACTACTAATTAAATGTGTTCATATTGGGAAGAGCATATCATATATACTTGCCCTTTATTTTCCAAAGGCTATTGTTTCTGGAGACATTGTTTCTGCTTCCAGTGGTCCCTGACCAGGTACCCCCAACTTTTACACTTAAGCACCCCAAATAAAAACTCTAGGTGCAGCACCTAAACCTTTTTAGCTACACATGCTCTTAACTTTTGAAAAGTTCCCCTCAGTCTTTTGCTGCAGCAGCTAGTCTGGTCCATGCAGTGGAGATGCCCTCTCAGGAATCATCATCTGTTGCTTGGAAGATCCCTGCTGGAAGGTGCATTACATAGCCTGGGGCGCAGGATCAACAAGTGCCAAGGAAGATACTTCCTTCGGGAGATCAAAGCCTGCAGTGCTCTATGGACAGCACAGAATGGAGCACGGAGCTGGGAGGAAAGTTTATTTTCTTAATTTAATCCTTTGTGCTTGATTGGAGCAGTACCCTCAGTGCCCACGTGCGGGAATGAAAACTGAAGAGCTCCTGACTCAAGTACTGATGCAAAATGCACATGCACACTGCTGATATATGGACAAACAACTGAATTTGCCCAAGTCCCTGAGAGGCCTCTTCGGTTCTGTGTATCAAGATTCCTCGACAGATATGGGCATGTCTACACAGCAACTGGAGGTGTTATTGCAGCTCAGGTAGCTAGGCATGATTAAAAACAGCAGTGAAGACACGGAGCACAGACCCCCGTGCAAGCTAGGAATATGAGTATATACCCAGGATTCCGGGAGGGCTTGTACAGCCAAGTGCCACCACGTCTTCACTGCTAATTTTTATTCAAGCTGGCAGGGATATGCCTCCACAATGTGCAATCACACCTCCAACTGTAGCATAGACATAGCCTTAAACTAGTCAAATTAGTGCACCTTTGGTGTGCAAACAATCCCACCGACCTCCTCTAGCTTGAACTCCAGCAAAAACAAGGTGCACGTTATCTGCACTTAGGACGAGGGACTGGACTGGGGAGGAGG
>NC_048303.1:12349560-12383022 GCF_013100865.1 Trachemys scripta elegans | reverse complement strand
TTTTTTTTTTTTTTTTTTTTTAACTGCCACTGCATATTGAGTAGATATTTTCGGAGAACTATCCAAAATAGTTGACTCCAAAATCTCTTTCTTGTGTGGTAACAGCTAATTTAGACCCACCATTTTGTATGCATAGTTGGGATTATTTTTTCCAATGTACATTACTTTGCACTTATCAACACTGAATTTCATCTGCCATTTTGTTGCTCAGTCATCCAGTTTTGTGAGGTCCCTTTGTAACTCTTGGCAGTCAGCTTTTGTCTTAATGATCTCAAGTAATTTTGTACCGTCTGCAAATGTTGACACCTCACAGTTCACCCCCTTTTCCAGATCACTTATGAATATGTCGAACAGCACTAGCCCTAGCATAGATCCTTTGGGGACCTCTCTAATGACCTCTCTCCACTGTGAAAGCTGATAATTTATTCCTACCCTTTATTTCCTATCTTTTAACCAGTTACTGATCCATGAGAGGGACTTCCCTCTTATCCCATGACTGCTTTCTTTGCTTACGAGCCTTTGGTGAAGGACCTTCTCAAAAGCTTTCTGAAAGTCCAAGTACACTATATCCACTGGATCTTTCTCCACATGCTTGTTGACTCTCCTCAAAGAATTCTAATGGATTGGTGAGGCATGATTCCCCTCTACAACAGCCATGTTGACTTTTCCCCAACACATTGTGTTCATCTATGTGTCCGATCGTTCTGTTCTTTACAATAGTTTCAACCAATTTTTACGAAACTGAAGTTAGGCTTACTGGCCTGTAATTGCCAGGCTTGCCTCTGGAGCCCTTTTTAAAAAATTGGCATCACATTAGCTATGCTCCAGTCATCTGGTACAGAGGCTGATTTAAGTGATAGATTACATACCCCAGTTACTAGTTCTGCAATTTCATATTTGAGTTTCTTCAGAACTCTTGGGTGAATAACATTACTGTTTTAACAATTTGTTGCAAAACCTCCTCTATTGACACCTCAATCTGGGATAGTCTCTCAGATCCGTCACCTAAAGAGAATGGCTCAGGTATAGGAATCTCCCTCACATCCTCTGAAGTGAAGACAGATGCAAACAATTTGCTTAGCTTCTCCGCAACAGCCTTGTTTGCTGCCACAGTTTTAAAGAAAGTCAAACCACTGAACTGGTAGGACTCACTGGTTAAACACCTGGAACCAGTTTGTTGAAGTGCTAACCCAGCTATGACTGCCTTTTGCAGGTACATAGAGAATTTTTTTTTTAATTTCAGTTTATTCATCTAGTTCAATTCAGTGATTATATTTCATTCAAAGTTAAGAAATTGATTGGGTTTGGAAAACACAGGAAAGCTTGTTTTCCTCTTCTAATCTATGAATAAAAATTAGATGTGAGGATGAGATCTACTAGTTCTAAAGACTGAAGGACATGGGGACCTGAAAAAATCAGTTCAATTCACTAACTACAGATAATACTTCCTTTGTTTAATAAATCAGTTGGTCTAATGTATTCAGCAAATTTTAAAATGCTTTTTGTGCACTTCAATTGAATTACAATTTCCAGCCAAAGAGAGCTTGACACAAATCATGAGTAAAATCTAAGTAAGAAAGAAATGCACCATTCACCATTTTCTAACATAATACAAATGTAAAAATTAAGAATGTGAATAAATAATACTAAGCTACATAACTGCTTAAATAAATGTGTATAAATATAGTGTATCATGGTTAGCAAAAAGCAGTACCAAATTTATCATCAAGGCTATATTTAGTTGGAAAATCAACTTTATTAATGGGTACCAATCAATGAGAATCAAACTTTCTTTAGGAAAATAACTGAAAAATACAAATGCAAAACAAGACTAAAATTGATTATTTAAATCAAGGTTCTCAGCTTGCTGATTTAAATAACTTAGATTTAATCACAGAGTTAAATCAATCAATCCTGATAAGTACTGCATATACAATCACTGTACTTTTTATTACCATAAATAATATAAACAATTGACTGAGCTTTGACCTTCCCAGTCACTTAAATACTGGGATTATCCTGGGTACCATGGTGAATTCTATGTGCATATCACCTGACAAGTTTCCCATGGATAAGAGCCTTCACCGCACTGCCTCACCAGTTGTACCTTGGCAGCACACAATCAGCTTACAGCGCTCACAGCTGCTGCAGGCCCCAAGCCAGGAACTGAGCCTGGGACCGGAACTCAGCCTCTGTGCTGTGATGTTTAGACTAATGGGTTGGTCGCACATTTTCGCTTTTAATGGTGATCTGCAAACATCTTTTTAAAACCACCTCTATAATATCCCAAAACTAAAGCACTCCCAGATTTCAAGCACAAATTAATTCCCTCTCCCTCTAGACTAAACTGACCAGTAGCAAACTTATTTTCCTGCATTAAAGCACCCAATACTACTAAAAAGGCCTCTTGAAATGTAGACACCTGAGAGATGCATTCCAACCAGGCCTTTAGCAGTTAGGCCATGCATTATGCAGACAGATTAAGTATTTACACACACACACACACACACACAAAATCATGTCATTAAAAGAATAAGCCCACGACTAACAGCAAGTGGAGCACATGATTCAGCATTCCTCAATCATATTTCACCAAACACTACCAGTTTATACCTTGGTTGAATGACTGAACTGGCTGCTTCTCCCTTGGCTGTCAGACCTTGATCCAGACCCAGGCCTGGAGCCTGAACTAGGCCGGGATCCTGAACTCCCACTGCTGCTGTGATCCCACTCTTCCTAGAAACAACAAACAGCTCGCTTTAGTCAAGTGCAACTTAATTCCTACCCTAATGAAAAATGCCAGTTTAATACACTAGAGAGTCGGTGTAGTCTAAATCTTGCAGGCATGGCACTAGGAGCCAAGAATTCCCAAGAATTTGTGGCTTTGCCGCCAGTTTACTCTGTTGCCTTAGGTATGTCACTTAATATCTTTAGACCAAATTCTGCCTTTATTTATGCACTGTGCAACCCAACCAACTCCAATGGGGTTGTGTGATGTTTGAATCCAGGCAGGATTTGGCCCTTCATACCTCAGTTTCCCCATCATTTAATTCTTTAAAAAAAAAATAATTAAAAGGAGAAAAAACTTGAAATGGAAACAAAATGTTTCATTTGACCCAAAATAATTTTTTTCCCCATTTTTTGGACTTGCCAACAAACTGAACAATCCATTATTCACACAGCTCTTGCTGTGACAAGAGTTGTGGACTTCACCTCTATGTTCTAAGAACTATGTTCTCAGGACAGCATTAGCGGGGCTGTGTTGTGAGCTGGTGGGGTGAATATCTGGGTGTCTGTCTGCTGGGACCATTTATTTCACTGGTGCTGGTGGCAGGGACTGTTTGACCCTGTGTTTGTTTGTTTGTTTGTTTGTTTGTTTGTTTGAAAAGTGTGAACTGGGAGTGCTTTGTTCCAGGTGGGCCTTGAGTGGTTGATTGGAGGGAAGATTTGAGCCCGGGGAACAGCTTCAAGCCAGCAGCCTTATAAAACAGCAGACAGTTGCGAACCCAAGTGAGCAGCGAACAGAGCAGAGGCAAACAGAGGGAGTTTGCCTTGGGGGAAATCCCACAGTTTTTTGCCTTTCAGGCTTCTGTGAGCAGTAAATACAACATCTGAAGAGGCTCTTAGAAAGAAGACAATATGGACAGTGAGTGATCAGCTGTTGTGAACTGCACAGGATGTGCCATGTTTGTCTTTCTCCCACAGGACAGAAGCGACTTCGTCTGTACGAAGTGCAAGCTGGTCTCCATATTGGAAGAGACGGTTAAAGGACTAGAGACCCAAAGTATCAACCCTGCGCTGCATCAGAGAAGATGAAGACTTTCTGGATAGAAGTCAGCGTTTGGTACTGCAGGCACAGCATGCTGAAAAACCAGGAAGGATTGCTAGGAGGAGATGGGATCCACCTAATGGAGAGAGAGAAGAGCATCTTCGCAGGCAGACTTGTTAACCTAGTGAGGAGAGCTTTAAACTAGGTTCGCTGGGGGATGGAGACCTAAGCCCTGAGGTAAGTGGGGGAGTGGGATACCAGGAGGAAACACAAGGAGGAAGGTGCAACAGGGGAGGCCTCCTGATTCATACTGAGAAAGTAGGGCAATGGGCTAGGTATCTTAGATGCCTGTACACGAATGCAAGAAGCCTGGGAAACAAGCAGAAAGAATTGGAAGTCCTGGCAATGTCAAGGAACTATGATGTGATTGGAATAACAGAGATTTGGTGGGGTAACTCACATGGCTGGAGCACTGTCATGGATGGGTATAAACTGTTCAGGAAGGACAAGCGGGGGAGAAAAGGTGGAGGAGTTGCATAGTATGCAAGAGAGCAGTATGATTGCTCAGAGCTCCAGTATGAAACTGGAAAAAAGCCTGTTGAGAGTCTTTGGGTTAAGTTAAGAGGCGAGAGCAACAAGGACGATGTCATGGTGGGCGTCTACTATAGACCACCAGACCAGGGGCATGAGGTAGACGAGGCTTTCTTCGGACAACTAACTGAAGTTTTCAGATCACAGGCCCTGGTTCTCATGGGGGACTTTCAATCACCCTGACATCTGCTGGGAAAGCAATACAGCAGTGCACAGACAATCCAGCAAGTTTTTGGAGAGTGTTGGCGACAACTTCCTGGTGCAAGTGCTGGAGGAACCAACTAGGGGCTGTGCTCCTCTTGACCTGCTGCTCACAAACAGGGAAGAACTGGTAGGGGAAGTAGAAGTGGGTGGCAACCTGGGCAGCAGTGACCATGAGACAGGTGAGTTCAGGATCCTGACAAAAGGAAGAAAGGAGAGCAGCAGAATATAGACCCTGGACTTCAGAAAAGCAGACTTTGACTCCCTCAGGGAACTGATGGGCAGGATCCCCTGGGAGACTAATATGTCCAGGAGAGCTGGCTACATTTTAAAGAAGCCTTATTGAGGATGCAGGAACAAACCATCCCGATGTGCAGAAAGAATAGCAAATATGGCAGGCGACCGGGTTAGCTTAACAGAGAAATCTTCAGTGAGCTTAAACACAAAAAGGAAGTTTACAATACGTGGAAACTTGGACAGATGACTAGGGAGGAGTATAAAAAAATTGCTCGAGCATGTAGGGGTGTAATCAGGAAGGACAAAGCACAATTGGGGTTGCAGCTACCAAGGCATGTGAAGGGTAACAAGAAGGGTTTCTACAGGTATGTTAGCAAAAAAAGGTCAGTGAAAGTGTGGGACCCTTACTGAATGGGGGAGGCAACCTAGTAACAGATGATATGGAAAGGTGAAGTACTCAATGCTTTTTTGCCTCTGTCTTCGCAGACAAGGTCAGCTCCCAGACTGCTACACAGGCCGGGGGGGGAAGGGGGAGAGGGGAGGGGAGAGGAGAGGAGCTGAGCAGCCCTCAGTGGTGAAAGAACAGGTTAAGGACTATTTAGAAAAGCTGGACATGCACAAGTCCATGAGGCCGGATGCAATGCATTCGAAGGTACCGAAGGAGTTGGCTGATGTGATTGCAGAGCCATTGGTCATTATCTTTGAAAACTTGTGGCGATCGGGGGAGGTCCCAGATGATTGGAAAAAGGCAAATATAGTGCCCATCTTTAAAAAAGGGAAGAAGGAGAAACCAGGGAACTTATGAGGAGAGGCTAAGGGAACTGGGCTTATTTAACCGCAGAAGAGAAGAGTGAGGGGGGATTTGACAGCAGCCTTCAACTACCTGAAGGGGAGTTCCAAAGAGGATGAAGCTCGGCTGTTCTCAGTGGTGGCAGATGACAGAACAAGGAGCAGTGGTCTCAAGTTGCAGTGGGGGAGGTCTAGGTTGGATATCAGGAAAAACTATTTCACTAGGAGGGTGGTGAAGCACGGGAATGTCTAGTTGGCAGCCAGTATCAAGCAGAATGCCCCAGAAGTCAGTCCTGGGGCCGGTTTTGTTCAACTTCTTCATTAATGATCTGGATGACAGGACGGACTGCACCCTCAGCAAGTCCGCAAATGATACTAAACTGCGGGGAGAAGTAGATATGCTGGAGGGTAGGGATAGGGTCCAGAGTGACCTAGACAAATTGGAGGATTGGGCCAAAAGAAATTGGATGAGGTTCAACAAGGACAAGTGCAGAGTTCTGCACTTAGAATGGAAGAATCCCATGCACCAGTACAGGCTGGGGACCAACTGACTAAGCGGCAGTTTTGCAGAAAAGGATCTGGGGATTACAGTGGACGAGAAGCTGGATGTGAGTCAACAGTGTACCCTTGTTGCCAAAAAAGGCTAATGGCATATTGGGTTGCATTAGTAGGAGCGTTGCCAGCAGATCAAGGGAAGTGATTATTCCCCTCTATTTGGCACTGGTGAGGCCACATCTGGAGTACTGCGTCCAGTTTTGGGCCCCGCACTACAGAAAGGATGTGGACGAAGTGGAGAGAGTCCAGCGGAGGGCAATGAAAATGATTAGGGGGCTGGGGCACATAACTTATGAGGAGAGGCTGAAGGAACTGGGCAGAAGAGACGGGTGAGGATGGATTTGATAGCAGCCTTCAACTACCTGAAGGGGAGTTCCAAAGAGGATGGAGCTAGGCTGTTCTCAGTGGTGGCAGATGACAGAACAAGGAGCAATGTTCTCAAGTTGCAGTGGGGGAGGTCTAGGTTGGATATTAGGAAAAACTATTTCACTAGGAGAGTGGTGAAGCACTGGAATGCGTTACCTAGGGAGGTGGTGGAATCTCCATCCTTAGAAATTTTTAAGGCCTGGCTTGACAAAGCTCTGGCTGGGATGATTTAGTTGGGGTTGGTCCTGCTTTGAGCAGGGGGTTGGACTAGATGACCTCCTGTGGTCTCTTCCAACCCTGATATTCTATGATTCTATGACTGATGCTACAGCATCCTAAGGCTAAGGCTGCAGGTGAGAACATGATCTTTTAGGCCTAAACCTGCAGTTAGACATGTGCCAAAGAGAGGAAATCCTACATTCCATTACCAATGGCTTTAGAAGTCTTTAAAAACCATGGATTGCACAGGTGGCAATCCTACTGATGTTTATGTGGTCACGTTCTGGGATAACTTCTGCAAACCAGGAAGTACATGCAGGATTTCACAGACCAGAAAAAGAATTCCATAGAGGTGCATTAAAATCTATTTCTGTGCCGAATACCATCTCCTCCCCGCCCCCCAACAGCATGGTAGTAGAGTTATTCAGCATATAAAGCTGAGCTTAACCCAATTTTCACTTTTAATGAGCTGTTGATGTTCTAATAAAGCACCAGTTTTTGAACACCAGTTTTACAAAACAAAAAATAAGACACAAATACACATCAAAGTGCTGGAGGGAATGCCATGAAGAGAAACTATTATTAAATTATATTATTATTTATTTGGTATCCCCCAAATATCTATCACTATGTTGTTAGGAAAATGTCCAGATTGAATTTTTGTGACTGCAGCCCATTAAACAAAGTATTTCCGCAAGTGACTAACTTGACGCACATGAATAGTCCCACTGACATCAATGCCTAAAGTTAGGCATATACCCATGTACTTTGCCAAACTGAAGCCTATGGCTACCTAAATAAATACCAGCTATAGAAATGTGATTGACTAAAATAAAAGAATTAAGAGAAATGGAGAGACGTATTGCCTATATTAAATTAACATCTGAATTATGGCAGGAAATAGGGGCCAAATGCAATGATCTAATAAGACAGATAATAAATAAATAATAATAATAAATAAAAATAATTGCTTTTAACTTTTACTAAATCAATTTGTATACTACTGTGACTCATATCCTACAAATCTTATCTCTGCTGCAGGCCTTCATATTTTGTATTTTTCACCTCTCTTTTGATATTTTCATGAAAAAAAAATTGGTCAACAACTTATAAAAAGTTAGTCACTAAAAAACTGGCGATACGTCATGCAGGTGATTAAAGGAAAGACAAAGCCTCCTGGGTAGCCTGGCTGGCTCAACGCACCCATGCTCAAATTCATTAGCACAGTATTATGGGTAACAGAGCTACCACCCCCACAGATGGAGCAAGGTCGGTGTCTGCAGTTTTATTCCCATTGAGTTATTGTGGGATTACACCAGTATTAGTAAACTCAGAATCCCAGCCAGTCCACTGAATAGATATGGGAAGGTAACACCTTTCAGCCTCTATTTACCTGTATGGGATTCAAATTGCCAGAAGTGCAAGGCTCCGTTACCCCACTGTAAGTACTCAGTCATCCAGTGGCTATCCATTTTTTTAAAATAAACCCACGGCCCATGTAATATGTAAGGATAACAGCTATCGTCAATTTATTTTCTACGTGGGGGTTAAAGGACAAGCTGTGTCGTCACAAAACCTCATGAATGATCCTGGCAGCAAGAATGTGTGAACGCTGAACGAATATACAAATAAAGTTACTAAAAAAAAAATATCCTAATTGGACCCTCAAAATAAAAAAAAGTGTTCAGCAGCGATCAGATAAAGAAGACTTCACTGCAAGTTTCATAGATCTTAAGGCCAGAAAGGACCATTAGATCTAGCCTGACTGCCTGTACCTCACTAGGCCGCAATTCCACCCAAATACCCCTATGTTGAGCCCCAAGATTTAGGCCAAAGCATTTCAGCCCTCAGGAAATTAAACTGTTGTGAGCCACAGGCAGAGATCAGGAGAGAACGAGGTCCCAGCAGTACCCAAAGCCCCTGCACTGGCAGGGAATTGATTAACTGAGAGCTGCCCAGATGATCCTAGCAGGCAGTCCACATCCCAAGCTGCAGAGGAAGTCAGACACTCCCAGCCCCAAAAAACACCAGATCCCTGCCAATCTGACCAGGGAGAAAATTCCTTCCCAACCGCTTGTGGGCCAGGCACCTGAGACCTTTGTACCACCTCAGAGCACTGGTCCACCGCGGCCGAGGTCCCATCTGCAGCTGTGGCCAATCCCTGATGCTTCACAGGAAGGGAAAAGGAAAAAGAAAAGAAAGAAAGAACCAAATGATGTATGTGGAGTAAAAAATTCCTTCCTGGCCCCTGCAGGCCAGCAGCTGAAGCCCTGAACCGTGAGATTTCATTGTAGTCTTTTCCTTAATGCAGAGCTACAAGGCTGCTCATACTTCCAAGAAAGCAGCAGAACTACACGCAAAGTTCCACGTACAGGATTTCTGTTATGAGGAAATTAATTTAACAATATGCATTAATCTCTTGACTGCAGGAAGGCTCTGCCATGACTGCCACTAGCCCCGGAACATGGTCACTGTGGCAAGGAGTTCTCTGCTCCTTCTCCCCGTCTCACACCAAACTGATCCCGGGTGACATCTAAGTCCCTCCCTCCTTCCCTGTATGATCCCTTGCTGTCTTGCCCCAAAGGAAATTAAACCTTCTTCCAGCTTCCCAGCCGTCCCCCATATACAAAAAGAACTGCACCTCAAAGCCCCCGCTCTCCCCACCTCTTTATTTCAGCTGCCTCTCTAAACCTTGCAAACCTACACTCATCAGGTTGGGAACGCATTGTGGGAGATGAGGCACAACACCCACAAGAGACAGTGGAGGTGGAGTGGAACTCAGTCCAGGCCCCACCGCACACCCGGACAGCACTGCAGAAGTTTCCCTATGGTTGCTATTTCTTTGATGGTCACCATGCTTGCGAGAAGTATTAAGTGTGGCTTTTTATTTGCTACGGTAATAACAATAACAACAGCTCAGTCATATATAGTACGTTGTATCAGTAGATCCCAAAGTGCTTCACAAAGGGTATCACTACCACCATTTTATAGATAGATTAATTAAGGCACAGAGCTGGGGAGCTCAGGGCCCCCCAATAAGTCAGTGGCAGAAGCAGGACTAGAACTTGGATCTCAATTGGCTGGGAACTGCGGCCAATGGGAGCTGCAGGGGCGGTGCCTGCAGGCGAGAGCAGCACGCGGAGGAGCCTCCTCCTTTAACATTACCAGTGTAGATCAGCCCTCAGACTTCTGTTCTCAAGCTAGGGTCTTTGCTCAGCTTCCCTGCTGAGAAGCAAAGAACTCCATTAGTTCTTGGAGCTTGGATCCATGTCTCTTATGTTTTTTCTATTTGTACCGTGTGCGTGAGTTTAGAAATGCTTTTTCAGAGTCTGGGTGTTACTTGCACTGTCATGCACTTCTCAAAAACGGAAACAGTGAAGCAGTTGGTCCACTTTCACATGTACAGCCAGGAGCTTTAACCATCAAAAGACAGAGGTTTCTATAATGCAATATACCACGCTAGCTCTGAATATCAGGCTTTACAAGCACACCATCAGTACTGAAACACCAGATATTGTGAGACTCATGATAAGATCACAATTATAAACAGAAAAAGTATTTTAGTGGTTTCTAAAATGTACTAGCTATGATTTCTCTTCCCCATTACAGTTGGATTCATAGTATTCAGAGAGTCTGTTTTCACAGGGAGAGGGAAATGAAAACAATGTAGAAAAAATGGTGAACTTTAAAGTGTTTCTAAATTATTTTCCCGTCAACATGTGACGTACAGAATATATGATGATATAAAGATTTTATTGGCACTCATTTGAGATAATCTGTGTAACTCATTGTTACACCACTCATGAGAAAATTATTATTTTCTATTTCAATTACAGTAGCAAGTAGGGTCCCCATTCATGGATCAAGTCCCCTTTGTGCTACAGGCTACAAAATCAAGTCAGTCCCTCCTTCAAAAGCTGACAGTCTCAGCTTTATGACAGATGTAACAGGTGGCAGGAGTCTCTACTCCACCTGGAGGAAAGGGACAATCCTAAATGTATACCAATAAACCCTCATACCAGAACCATTTCACACAGTTACCAGTCCTTTCATGTGTGAACATCTCCGTTGGACTTTTTTAAATATATACATTTTCAGAAGCCTTTCTACTTAATGAATTCCTCTCAAAAATACATCAAAGAGATTCCTATTTGCAACAGTCCTCGTCAGGGGAATACCAATAAAGTGTTCTATATAATTTTCCCAGCAGGCCTTTTCTTTACACGTTTTTTTCCAACGGATAAAGATTAAAATTATTCTATTATCTAATCTTTCCTCATTTACATTGGGAATGTGTCACAAAGATGATATTTTACACACAGTGATATAGTGGTTTTCACCCCAGAGGCTCACAAAGTGCTCTACAGACTCTATAAGGAGATCACCACTCAAATACTGTTTAGCAGGGCACAGAAACATACAGCAAACTAGGTCAGGAAGTGAATGCCGCGTTCAACTGAAACTGCAGGGAGAATTTTAGATAAGCAGAATGCAATTATCTGATTGAGCACACCAGGAGTTAACTTGAAAATGTTACTAAGCTCTTTAATAATCATAAGCGGGAAGAACCTTAGGCCAGATCTGCCATTGCCTTACACCCTGAGTTGTCACTTACATCTGTGCAGAGGGCATGCAAGGTGGGGGCAAAATGATACCAACTCAGAACTCTCCTCGCACACCAATGACTGTTTTACAACCATTTTGCACAGGGGTTACACAAGACACACAGCAATGGAGAATCAGGCCTCTTAAAAGCACCGCCAGCAGTATACTGCCACCCTGGAAGCACTGGGGGGGCAGATTTTCGAAAGGCTTGGCCAATGTTGGACAGTCTCTATGCAAAAGAATAAATGGACATAAATCTGATATCAAGAATTGTAACATTCAAAAACCAGTTGGAGAGCACTTCAATCTCCCTGGACACTCAATAACAGACTTAAAAGTCACCATTCTTCAACAAAAAACTTCAAAAACAGACTTCAACAAGAAACTGCAGAGCTGGAATTAATTTGCAAACGTGACACTATCAAATTAGGCCTGAATAAAGACTGGGAGTGGCTGGGTCACTACAAAAAATAATTTTCCCTCTGTTGATATTCACCCCTTCTTGTCAACTGTTGTGAATGGGCCACATCCATCCTAATTGAATTGGCCTCGTTAGCACTGACCCCCCCCCCACTTGGTAAAGCAACTCCCATCTTTTCATGTGCTGTATATTTATACCTGCTTACTGCATTGTCCACTCCATGCATCTGATGAAGTGGGTTATATCCCATGAAAGCTTATGCCCAAATAAATTTGTTCGTCTCTAAGGTGCCACAAGGAAACCTCGTTGTTTTAACCTGCTTTTCCCACTTTTGAAAACTCCACTAGGCCGCTGCATCTTTAGGCACCTAAATACCTTTGAAAATCTGGCTCTGAATTCCTACTGACTCAAAGGGAAGAGAGCCACCTATTGCATAAACACACCTTACACTACCCTCGGTTTTCCTTCAAGCTCTCCTACCAGGTCAGACTCTTCTTGCTCATGAGGTCTAACAAGAACCCAGCACAAGGGATAAAACAGCTTATTAACCACATATTTGCACAGAAACTAAAGCTCGTCTAAATACTTAGCTCAAAATGGGCTCTTTCAACCAAAATAAGGCATTTCTATCAACATGGGATTTTCCGTAGGAGAGGCCCATTTTTAACAAGATTTTTTGAAAACCAACAAAACTTGGAAGAAAATTGATTTATTTTTTTTAGTTTGTCAACAAACCCCTCCAAAAGTTTCAGAGAAATTTCAGTGTTAATATCAACATTTTTGGGTGGGAAAATAAACATTTCCTGGCCAGCTCTAACAGTGATTTGTATTTCACATTTAAAGCCAACATTTTAAGAATGAATCTGTTTAAAATGTTGAAAGTGACATGTAAAAATCAACAACGAACAGCTGTAAGTGGAGCACAATCCTCACCAAGAGCTTTCTAAGGATAACTCAGTAATAAAGAGGTGATTGTTGACAGGGAAGGAAGAACAATAGGGGGCAGATCCTTTTCAGTTCCAGGGAAAATTTGTCACCGATATTTAAAGCAAGCTGAATGGTGAGAGGGATCATTATTTGCTCTGTTGCAGGCTGGGAGAGAACCCAAAATATAGTGAGATCAGATCAGAAAGGACAACTTGGACATATGTGAACGTTATTTGTTTATACAAAAAAAGATCGCTGTTGGAAAAGATCAAAAAGCTTTAGCACTTCCCCCAAAAAATGCCAAAGCACAAGACAGATGAACGCTGTTTGTGATGACTGATTTGAAAAAGAAATGCATTCCCTATACTGACCTTCACCTCCCCGCACTCCACTCTACCTGCAGCCCTTCATGTCAGCCCATCAGCTGAACCAGACAAGCCAGTTGCTATTAGTCTGCTTGGGAAACCAACCTGAGACACTCTTGAATAAGAAAGTAGTATCCTGTTAATATTCTGAGCAATCCACGTAGGCTTAATGAAATCAGCAAGACCTGAATCAGAATTTCAAGCAGCTGGCTGAGTTAGCATGCAGAGCAGATTCAAAGGGGGGAGTGGAGGGGGGAAATCTCACCAAGGAATCACTGTTGAATATTTCACAGAGTCAAGAAGGCAACAGATCAAAGCGACCATATATTGAATCTATAGTTATGTTTACCACCTTCAGAGGGTTTCATAAGTGTCTGTAGCGGAGTCTCTGGAGAGTGTCTCCTTTCACACTGTAAGCTTGTAGTCGACTATAATACTCTAGCACCCCCTTGCGGACAGGATGGACATTGCTTCTGTCTTGGAGTCCAGGGCACAGCCCTCCAGCTGTGCTGCTCAAGGTCTCTGACCCCTTGCGTGGGACAGTTAAAGTAATACAAACAAAAAGACAGTTACTCCTACAGCCCACCAAAAAGCAGAGTCCTAGGCCATCAGGAAGCCAAAGCAAACAAAATAAAAGAGAAAAAGTACCAGCCCTTTTCATTGGTGAGTGGTCCTATGCAGCCACACTCTCTAGCCGTTTCTCCAGTGAGGGGCCAGTGAGCTCTGAGCTGCAGTCCTGCTCTTCGGAGTGCCACCCTGCACTAAGCAGGGATCCTCCCTTTTGAGGGCCCACTCTTTAACTCCTTCCTCACTGGCGTGAGGCTATGCATCACAAAGCTCTTTGGGACAGGGTTTTATCTTACATAAGTTTGCGCATCTATTTTTCTTAGGCTTTTCTAGAACATCCATCATCACCAGATTATCCAAGCACCAGAAGTGAATGTAAATGGGAATTTCCATCCCGAGGACAGGTGACAATGAGGGCTGTTGGAGACAGTTATAGCACTGTGGACAGAGCGAGAAGGCCAGATTGTACAGATCTGTTTGGGAGGAAGAAGCGACAAGACAGGGACACGGAATGGAAATAGCTCTGCATCTCAATGCAATGCTCAACACACAGTTTCATGCACAGGTTGCTGTTGGAGCAGGGTGTCTCAAGCTTTCTCACAGCACGGACCATGGCTTGTTACTGAGATTTGTCTTGTGGGCACCTCCTATTCATAAAGGCCTCCAGCACCTACCCCTCCACTGGCAACTGTGCAAGATCCAAATGGTGATTATTACAAACCTGTTCACATGACAGTTAAACGGACATGAAAGTGTCCACATGAAAGTGTCCCTTTAACTGCCTTCAATTCAGTAAAAAGTCTTGACTGAAGAAGGTTTTACTTTGCTCATTTCCTCTCCCTCTACCAACTATTCTCCTTCCTGCACGGGTTTGCTGACACATGGGCTGCTGTCACCCTATACACGTGCTTCTCATACTCTTCCCCCAAATGGTTTCCCAGCTGCCACACATCTTTCTGTCTAAATAGCAGCACAGAGTGGCTCTGTTCCCACTCCTTCTAGCCCCTAATGGATACAGCTTGGTTAGCTCCTCCTTGTTCACATCTCGAATATCTGTAGAAAGAGCTGAAAAGAGCCACCACCACATCACCAGACAGTAACCAGAGAATCACCCCCCCCAGAGCCCTGTTGAACACAGTTTGGGAACGAGTGGCTTATACGGAATTGGCTGATGCTGGAGAATTCTTTTTTTTTTTTTTTTAATTTTGAATTCAACCTCAACTCTTATTTTCTAGGCTCTTTGTTCATAGTGTTCTTGCAATTCACGCTCCGAGCTCATTTTACACCGTTCCGTTTGTAAAATGCTTCAGTCCCACAATAGATCCCACGTTTCCGAGACGACCTGCTTTTCTGTTTTGGCTGGTGGTGAGCGATGCACATGGGGAACTGCCAGCAGGAGATGGGTGTGTTTATTTATCCGTATGCCAGAAGAGAAAGAATGCTGCTACTTCCAGTGCTGCAACATTTTGCTTCAGAAGGGTAGTTTAGCCCTGACCAGTGGGACATGCTCTCTCTGGAGCTACTTATTAAACTCTTCTGCTGTCTCACTCTTGGGCCTTCTCACATAAGCGAGGAAGGAAAATCATAGCCAAAGAAACCACGTGTGTGCAGGTATCGTACTTTACCCTACTGTTCACTGTATGCACAGATGTCACCTTGCACTCTGCTTTCACTAGTGCCTCTACTTTACAACACATGGCTATGATGGGTTTGTGATCCACCCTCCACAATCATACTTTGCCCACATGGATATTTAACTCAGTCTCTTCTTTCTCCCTAGTAACATGATCCTTACATTGCAGTAAACATATCAGCAAACACATACTTTCACATGCTGTACATGCAACTCCCATACCTGAATTTTAGCTCACATATTCAACCTGACTTTGACACTGAGTTGCTGTCTCACGGGGCTTTTCTTAAAAAGCTCTCCAGAAATCAACAGCACCCTCCAAGCCCTCTCTGTCCTTTACTGGACAGAAATCTATTTCTGTTTAAAATGGGCTGTCTTCGAGTGGGGAGCTTTTCCGTTGACAGTGGTTTTCGCTAGGAGAAGAAAGGTTGGCTTTTCCTGATAAACTACTTACATAGTGGGTGAAAAGATAAGGTCTCCGGCTGCCTCAACTGGAGAAGAGGGATGAAACCGAATTTCAGACTGGATAGTGATAGGAAATGAAATCCATGCCTCCTACTCCACCCACACCTACACACCAAACAAAATCTCCCTTTGCTACTGGATGGACTAGATGCTTCAATAGGTCTTTTCCATATCTAGTTCCTAGGATTCAGAACTCAAAGTCTAAAGCTTCATTTCAAGCCTGATATTACACCAATCAATAATGACCAAGTGGTACAGTACAGCTCTTGTACGAGTGCTAAGGGAGGTACAATAGTCAAAGGAGCTAGTGTCCTGGCCTCCTATCTAAGTCATTATAGCCCAAAAGCTCTTCGTCCAAGGATCTGGGAACCACCATACACAATTCTCACTATCTGCTTTCGTAGCTATTCCTCCTCCTTAACTGTGGAGTCACCACAGATTCCAAGAATCATCTCTTACTCTAGGAAAGTGAATGCTGACAACACCAAGGCTCAGTGACCCTGAGTTAAAAGAGCAAGAGCTTTGACAGGAAGAGCTAAGCACGTCCCCTACCTGATTGTGTTCGTGAGACGGTAAGCCCTTCCCTCTCGATGAGGAACAGCTGTCATCCAGCTGCTCACTACAATCCGCTGTCCACTGCAAAAAGGATAGAAAGGCATTGTGTAAAATAATAGCTACGTTGGGAAAACTGTCGAATCAAACCCTTGCATCTAGCAAAACACCATCAGACTGTTCTTGGAAGCCAAGGAAACTCTACAGTACTGACGTGTTCATGTTTTGCAAGAGGGACTGTTCACGAAAGGCACTGCTGATCAGAAAATGCATTTCTTTCATGAAAAATATTTTTCCAAAAATGGGGGTGGAGAGGAGAAGAGGACATTTTCCACAAAAAAGTTGGTTTTTCAGCAAAATTAAAAACCCAAAATATTTCAGCTGAAATTTGAAATATTTTGATCCAAAAATGCTGCCGCCGTGCCTCGTGCTCCCATTCTTCTCTATAGGCCAAGCTACTGGGTTGGACTACATCTCCCATGATGAATATTGGGGGGGATGATAGCTCAGTGGTTTGAGCATTGGCCTGCTAAACCTAGGGTTGTGAGGTCAATCCTTGAGGGGGCCACTTGGGGATCTAGGGCAAAATCAGTACTTTGTCCTGCTAATGAAGGCAGGGGGCTGGACTCAATGACCTTTCAAGGTCCCTTCCAGTTCTAAGAGATGGGATATCTCCATTAATTATTATTATTATAACAGTGGTCTCCCCTCATGTTGAGAGATGATTGGCCCCAGGGAGTTTCTTGCAGTAGTGCATCATAAGAGATCTAGTCCACACAGGGAGACCAACCCATAGGGGATAACGTGAACATGAGGAAACTGAACTATGATTTCCCATGAGGCACCACAGCACGATATCGAAACCAAAGTACTTCAGTTTTGGAGCATTTGGTTTTTCAAAGAAAACCTGGCGTTTTCTGCTGAAAGCAGACACGTTTTACGAAAAACCCAATTCTCCGTAAAAAAAACAGTCGGGATGGAAAATGTTCACCCTGCCCTATTACAGAGCTCTCTCTGCTGCTCCAGCTTGAGGTAAATGCTATTTATTTACTCTGCTGATGACATCACAGAGGCTGACGCACAAAGCAAATACTAAGTGAATTCCACACAAGCAGAAACAGGAATTAATCTGACCATTTAAGGACCGATGAGGACGAGGCCACAAAACATGAAGAAGGGCCAATATTAGAAACTGGCGCTTCAAAAGTGACCTGTATATTACATCTCACCCTCCTGGCAATGGCAACATTAGGTCAACATTTTAGGTGGGTTATTATAACTAACCTTAACTGTGCCTGTGCTTAATTATTAAGGGCTGTTCAACTCTTCAGTGAAGTCTTGTTACTGTTGTACTGGAAAACCTTCTGCTGGAATTATGCATGTATCCCCTTAGCAGTCTTAGGCACAGGAACAACAGCCCTGGAACGAATATCTTTATGGGACAGCTATTCTGTTATATTAACAGCTGCAAGTGGCATACTGCTGGGGCACAAGCAATTAGGTGCTGGGACGCAAGCATTTTTTTTTACATTCATAACCGACGCAGCAAGCCCAGAGGTGCCGGGGCTATGAACGGCCAAGCCCAGAGGTGCCGGGGCTATGAACGGCCAAGCCCAGAGGTGCCGGAGCTATGAACGGCCAAGCCTAGAGGCTCAGCCCTGGCACAAATTAAGCAGAAGTTACATTTATTTTACTCTCACTATATTCTCTCTTGTTTTCTTCTGACTGGAGCAGCATCCCAAGTGCCCCACTGGCAGAAATGCTACTGCTGTAGGACTCCAAGGGATAGGGTAAGGAAATGGAGACTATAGCCAATTCATGATACACAGTAGCATTTAACACCTCCTCCCCTTTCTAGGTACTTATAGTAAATATCCTCCATCACTGTACTATCTGAGCACTTCAGACATGTCAGTGAACGAATTTATCCTCACAACACCTCTGTTGGGAAGGGAAATATTATTAAACTCATCGAGAATTGAGGCACAGAGAATACGAGTGACTTGCCCAAAGATATAGATGAAGGCGATGTCTACACTACACGCCCTACAGCTGCTGCGCTGCAGGTATGCCGCAGTAGTGTAGACGCTTGCTACAGTGATGGAAGGGTTTTTTCCATCACTACAGTAAATCCATCCCCTCAAGAGGCAGTAGCTAAGTCAATAGAAGAATCTTCCTCCTCAGACTCCCACATACTCAGCCATTCTCCCAGAGCTTCCCCATAGCCCTATTCTGCTTCTCTCCTTCCCCATCTACAGATGCTGCCTATATAACACAGTGGAGCCTGTTGGGTGGTCTAATGAGTCATGAAGAGTTTTGTGACTAAAAAGTGCTATGGACAAATGCATCCTTTACATTGAATCTCTGGGGAAAGGAAATGATCCAGTTCCATCCAGGAAACCTGTGGAGATCTGAGCCCACTATCCTGTCCATTAGTAAAAACTCCAGTCCTTGTTCAGAACAAGGCTGGCGCTTATTGGATATTGTTTCATAAGTGAAACGGTGACAGGACACAGAGAGGGAATTCATGCTTCTATTCTCCCCAACCTCCTTTTACTGCTGGCTACAACACAGAATCAATTCACAATCCTATCCTTCATAATGGTTCTGGAGTATATCTGGCTCGAGGTGGGGCCGAGTCAGTTCACAGACCACCTCCTCTCTATGGCACTGTCTCCCTGGGCACATTTGCCCGAGTCCCTCTATAGCAGTCATCAAGGCCTTTCTAGTCAGGTCAGTTCACCTTGGGTTATTTTGGTACGTCAGCCCTCATTCTCCCCATTTTTTCCTGTTGACAGAACAGCTGCTTCCTTCTGAGCCACTGGGCCTACTTCTACTGTCACTGGCTTGGTTTCTGCATATATCTTCACCCAGAATATATTGTGATAGACACCAGAACAAGATGCAGAATCTAACCAACCCTGTGTTTCCCTTTGAAACTATAGTTACCAAAGTGACCAACTCCCAGCCCAACCCAACCCAACTCGCTGGGGCAGATTAGGGGTGGAAGGAAGTCTCTAGAGCAGCTCTGCCATCCCTGCTCTCTGCATTGCATTCTGAGCAGGGAAATGCCAATGCACGTCCCAGTGCATGGTCCCTTGGTGTTATTCACTCATGATCCAACTTCAGTCACAAAGGGAAGCAAGTCTCTCTGGGCTGTCATCATGGCAGGGCTCTTTACAAGGCACTTCCACGCTGAGAGAGAGAGGGTTGTCTTATTATTGGTGTTTCAAAGCCATTTGACTCCCATGATCATGTCACTGCAAGAGGGAAAAAGAAGCAGCTCCTTCTATAACATGCAGCAGCACAATCATTGCTTTCACCGTCTCTTCACTACCTACGCAGACGATTCCTGTGTGACAAGCTGGCAAACTGAACAACAACTCCCAATATGCTACTAAATCACTTCCTGAACCGCCACCAGGATGGGAAGCCTGCACATTCCTTGAAGAACTGGAAAACACAGACCCAGACTTTAATGCCAGAAAGGACCGTTGTGATTATCTAGTCTGACCTCCTGCACATTGCAGGCCACAGAACCTCACCCACCCACTACTGTAATAGATCCAAAACATCTGCCTGAGTTACCGAAGTCCTCAAATCATGATTAAAAGACTTCAAAATACAGAGAATCCACCATTTACACGAGTTTAAACCTGCAAGTGACCTGTGCCCATAGGCGAAAACCCACCCTGGTCTCTGCGAATCTGACCTGAGGGAAAATTCCTTCCTAACCCCAAATATGGTGAGCAGTTAGATCATGGGCATGTTGGCGAGACCCACCAGCCAGACACCTGGGAAAGAATTCTCTGTAGTAACTCAGAGCCCTCCCCATCTCCGGGCAATGGGGATATTCGCTACTAGCAGTCGCCGATGGGCTAGAGGCCATTGTAAGCAGTCTCATCATACCATCCCCTCCATAAATTTATCAAGCTCAGTCTTGAAGCCAGTTAGGATTTTTGCCCCCACTTCTCCCCTTGGAAAGCTGCTCCAGGACTTTACTCCTCCAATGATTAGAAACCTACATCTAATTTCAAGCCTAAACTTGTTGATGGCCAACTTATATCCATTTGTTCTCGTGTCAGCATTGGCACTTAACTTAAATAACTCCTCTCCCTCCTTGGTATTTATCCCTCTGATGTGTTTATACAGAGCAATCATATCTCCCCTCAGCCTTCATTTGGTTAGGTTAAACATGCCAAGTTCCTTTAGTCTCCTCTCATAAGATAGGTTTTCCATTCCTCTGATCATCCTAGTAGCCCTTCTCTGCACCTGTTCCAGTTTGAATTCATCTTTCTTAAAGATGAGAGACCAAAACTGCACACAGTATTCCAGATGATGCCTTGTATAATGGTAATAACACATCCCTCTCTCTACTGGAAATACCTCGCCTGATGCCTCTCAGGAGTGCATTAGCCGTTTTCAGGGGAGCATCATATTGGCAGCTCAGAGACATCCTGTGATCGACCAATACACCCAGGTCTTTCTCCTCCTCCATCACTTCCAACTGATATGCCCCCAGCTTATAGCAAAAATTCTGGTTGTTAGTCCCTAAGTGTATAACCTTGCATTTTGCACTATTAAATTTTATCCCATTTCTATTACTCCAGCTTTCAAGGTCCTCCAGATCTTCTTGTATGATATTCCAGTCCTTCTCCATATTGGCAATACTTCCCAACTCTGTATCATCTGCACATTTTATTAGCACTCTCCCACTTGTCATGCCAAGGTCATGAATGAAAATGTAAAATAAGATTGGTCCCCTGGTGATTCAGGACTTATAGTGACCTCATTGTGAGAGGCATAGACACATCACCAGAACAAAGCCCTTTCGTGAGACCCTGCCTGACGCCTACTGCACTTTGGGTTTTGGTGTGACTAGCCACCATTGCCCCAGGCACAGCAGAAAACCTAAATACAAGCTACAGAAATAAAAGGCAACCATGGAAGCAAACAAATGCACAGAGAGTGGAACTGCAAGACCAAGTCTTTCTATGGTGACGGAAGACTCATAGAAATCAGAGCAGTAAAAGGTTGGAATGGGTCTTCTATTCCATCCCTCTGCCAGGGTGGGATTCCTCCTGACAGTACACTCTCCCATACATCCAAAAGGATTATTTTTAAAATAAATCATCTTTGGGACACAGACTGTCTTTTTTCTCTCTGTTTGTACAGTGCCTAGCACAATGGGTTCCAGGTACATGACGGGGGCTCCTAGGAGCTACTGCAATACAAAAAATAATGATCGTAACAAACAGAAGGACCCAAACACATCTTGACCTTGATATATTCAATATCTAGATCCAAACCTAGGTCTGAAATTGGATGCTTGAATCCATTTTCAGTTTTAAATGACTACTGATGGCAGTACCAATAGTTAAAGATCTGGTCTTTGGGGCAGGGACTGCATCTGCATACTGTCTTAAGTACTTACATGGGCCCTCTGACTAGAACATCTGAAAGCCTCACAATCTCCAATGTATTGATCCACACAGCATCCCTGTGAGGCAGGGAAGTGCTACTGTTCCTGTTGTACAGATGGGGAACTGAGACACAGAAAGTGATTTGCCCAAGGCCATACAGACAGCCTGTGACACAGCAGGGACTTGAACCCAGGTCTAGTTTAGCGTCCTAACCACTGGACCATCCTTCCTCTCAAACGTATCTCTGCCATTTTACATGTTCGGAATGTGCTTAGCACAGCGTAGCGCTGTAATTCAAACCAACAATTTCGCTCAGGAGACAGCTCTCGTTTTTTATGACGTTCAGCCCAAATTGTCCATTTCAAAAGTTACATCCCTAGTATGTAACTTTCTAGTATTATTTCTAGTTGTACCCCTTCCACTGACAACCCCAAACCACCCCTCCCTTAGACAATCCCTCTCTCTCCTGGGCCTTTGCACCCCTCCAAACCAGAAATATATTAGGTGTCTTAGCAAAAAATGGCAATTTTGCAATAAGCTCTCAGGTCCCTGAATGAGCAGCAGCGATACGCATCCATTTATGGAGGTTTCTGGGGCATGTGCTACGTTTGATAATGAATCAGTGTGCTCCCAAATATCAGTGGGAGCTACCCTTAGAATCAATGCAGCACAGGTCTTTAGGTTCTAACAAGCACTTCTCAATTGCTCAACACATCACCACACCTCATAGGGGCTGACACCGTGGGTGCTCCGGGGCTGAAAAAAAAAATGGTGGGTGCTGAGCACCCACCGGCAGCCCCCCAATCAGCTCCTCCCCCTCCCCCCAGCTCCTCCCACCTGCCGTGATGCAGGAGGCACTAGGGGGGAGGGGGAGGTGCGAGGGCGGGGCATGCTCCGGGAAGGGGGCGGAACAGGGTGGAAAAGGAAGAGGCGGGGCAGGGGTTGGGCTCTGGGGGAAGGGGTTTAGTGGGGACAGGGTCTGGGGCAGAGCGGGGGCCAAGCACCCCCCAGCACAATAGAAAGTCAGCACCTCTGCCAAGCTTAATATCCCTCAGCTAGTGTTACTGCAACACATCCCATTCAGACTGGTCAAGACAGGCCAGTCCATACGGGGCCTGGGCCGCTGTGTTTTTGCTGGTGGTGCATTGCACAGAGCTATGAGCACTCATAAGAGACTGCTTTCTTTCTTGCAAAAGTATCGCTCTCTTGGCCCCCTCTGTAATCTAACAGAGCACCCACTTGCAGTATAGAGCAGTCACTCCTTCCTAACAACTCGATCAGAGAAACAGATTTCTGAGCAGACCCACACAAGCCAGCTCTCCACTCTACTACCTTCCATGCACACAGATTTCCTTCTTCCTCCCACCAGTAGGAGCAGCAATTCCCAGCCCCAGTTCATCAGAGCAGAAACTCCAGCCCTTTGGTAACCCAATATTTATGAGAAGACAAAATTTCTCTTCAAATTGAAACTCAGAGGTGTTTCTAGGGAAGCTAAAACATTAGGGCTATTTGGGGAACATCTGCTGAAGAATGTAATGGACAAAAGATCTTTACTAGACATCTCAAGGAGCAAGAATCTGCCACTGTACTATCCCCCCCACCCTTCACTGCCAAGATCTGTAGATGTCCGCTTAGCTACATGCACATAATATGTATCCAAACCTGACAGCCCATCTCCTAGAGAGCAGGGCATCATTTCACGGTGACCCCGCATCTTGGTTTAACTCCTCATGTCCACTTGCACTAACCTGCGAGATGTTGGACTGCGTTTTCTCACTCTCCCCGTCCCCTTCCGTTTTGTCGGTCAGCAAACCTTGGACTTGGTACTCAAGGACGTAGCTGTCAATGAACCGCTCCAGCTCTTCGATTTCCTGAGATCGGCTACTCCCTGCCTCAGAGGAGGCAGATGCCACAGAGGAGTTTTCCATCACTCCAGGTAAGGAACTGAGAATGGAGGGGGCCTGGGAAAAGAGAGAACATACAAATGAATTCCTTGTCCTCTACCTAAAGCTACAAATCTGCCAAGCAAAATACTTTACATACATACACACAAACACATACACTGCATTCTCCCTTAGATGACAGTCACAAGCATGTGCCTTCATATTTCAAAACACCTACTAAGTACGGAAGCAATGTACCAAAGCCCCAGTATACTGGTTAGTGAGTATGGTGCCTTCTATTGAATGCTCCTGGGTTTACAATTACACTAACTTCCAACAGCAGGGCTAAAAGAGAACATAAGCCTTAATACGACTCAAATCTTTCCTTCACGAGAACTTGAGTGGCAGACACACATGTTCTAAACCAGAAGATCCAGAATTCTATTCTCCATAAGCAAGCAGTGAAAGATACACTGGTCTGAGACTGCTCTTTGCAGCGCTAAACCAGTACCAAACAAGGACTTCTAGAAAGGCGAAGCAGTGACAGTTATAAATTTCAATACAGAACAAAGAAAGTGAAGGAAAAAGGCTATACATGCTTTTTTCTTTTTCCCTACTGGAAAGCTGAAAACATAGTCACTCCCCTGTGCCTGTCTGGCACAATCTAGCCCCTAATGTATTACCACAGATCCAAGGAAAGAAATGCTGACAAAGGTTTAAGTTTAAACTTATCATTAAAGCATCTTCTCCTGTAAGGGTCTATGTACAGTACAACTGAAGTGATGAAGAGCACATTCATTACTATTCTAGTTGTACTGCTGACAAATGGACAATATGGCACCAGGTCACAGCTGGGAATGACATGCAGGAATGTGAGGAGTCCAGGGGGAGCACAAATAATTAAAGAGATATACTATATCTATAGCATAGTGGTACAAAACAAAATGCTGTCTCAGCGTCTGTGATTGCAAGTGGAACGGCCAGGAGGTAGTCAAAGGTGTGCTGAGCGGAACGGAACAGAAAGGTCAAGCTGGGTTCTATTTTGCATGGTTTTGATCATTAAAAATTTAATATTAGAGGGGGGAAAACCCAATTTCTTCATGAGCCCATTTGCTGGAAACCACAGGGGAAAGCAGTGGGTGGTTTGGATCTCATTACTCTCAGTCTGAACTTACACACCAGAGCAGCACTAGGAGATAAGCAATTTATTGCTGTCTGCAGAGAAAGAACACACAATCCCCTTTACACATAAAACCTTGTTCATTGGCGGTGATAGTTTTGTTCCTAGCCTGAGTCGGAACAACACGGAATGGTGAAGCCAATGGAAGTTCGGGACAGTTCGCGCTGATCACAAATCAAGCCTTCATGTTATACATGATGGGGCATACCATATATTTATCCCTTTGAACAGTGCACCTCCGGTCGGAGCCTGACTTGAAAGTTCCATGAGGAAACCCTGGATTTAATTTGAGGTTGGTGCTACTTATTCATAAAATCATTCCTGAGTTTGCTGATTTCTAGGCAGCAGATAAATCTGCTCTGAAGGAGTTGTTGATTTCATAGCCTCTCATTTCCCTTGCCTTTAAGTCTGTCTTTGTGATAGAAACAAGATTTGCTAAGAGGACAGAATCATAGAAATGCAGGGCTGGAAGGGACCTCAAGAGGTCCTCTAGTCCCCCTCCTCCCCCCCATGCTGCGGCAGACTAGACCATCTCTGACAAGTGTGTTAGGATATAGATATTCAGGCCTGTCTGTAAAGGCCTATACTTTAAGAATTTACTTGTATTCTTATCACTTAGCTAGTTATAGAGGTATAAAAGAAAGAATTAAAATTACTGTCTGTTTGTGTAAGGGCCTTCTCGTACTGGGACAGTCTGAGGCCTGGTTCTTAGGCTAAGTAAGGCCTTTGGCTAAGGAGCAAAGGCAGCCATAAACTGAGAAGTGAACGGTCACATCCTCACATTCCAAACCAGTCACATTAAAATCAGGCGCTATTGGGCTGTTAGGAATACAATCCTGTCCTGATATTCCTATCACCTCCAGAGAAAGGAAAGAGCCTAGAACATGTAAAAGGAAATTTAGTTTGATAGTTTTTTGTCTGGTAAGAATTTACTTATCAATAGACACAGCTGGAAAACCCTTATGTCTGTATAAATGTAGTTGTGAAATCCTCACTTCTGTATTGTTTTGTGTGTTTATTTGCATGGTTTCTGTCTGGTTCTGTAATTGTTTCTGTCTGCTGTATAATAAATTTTGCTGGGTGTAAACTAATTAAGGTGGTGGAATATAATTGGTTAAATAACCGTGTTACAGTATGTTAGGATTGGTTAGTTAAATTTCAGTAAAAAGATTGGTTAAGGGATAGCTAAGCAGAACTCAAATTTTACTATATAGTCTTCAGTCAATCAGGAAGTAAAGGGGGAATGGGAACAGGGATTGGGGGTGGGGGAACTGGAATCATGTTTTGCTAAGGTGAGGGGGGAAATGGGAACAGGGAATGGAAACAGGGAGACAGGCAAGGCTCTGTGGTGTCAGAGCTGGGAAGGGGGACACTGAGGATTCCAGGAAACTGGAATCACGCTTGCTGGAAGTTCACCCCAATAAACATTGAATTGTTTGCGCCTTCGGACTTTGGGTATTGTTGCTCTCTGTTCATGCGAGAAGGACCAGGGAAGTGAGAGGGTGAAGGAATAAGCCCCCTAATGAACTGTTTGTCTAAACTGTTCTTAAAATCATCCAGTGATGGGGATTCCACAACCTCCCTAGGTAATATGCTCCAGTGCTTAATTACTTTTATAGTTAGAAAGTTTTTCCTAATATATAACCTAAATCTCCCACGCTGCAAACTAAGCCAATTACTTCTTGTCCTATCCTTGGTGGACATGGAGAACAGTTGATCACCATCCTCTTTCTGGCAACCTTTTACATATTTGAAGACTATCATGTCCCCCCTTCAGCTTTCTTTTCTCTAGATTAAACATGCCAAATTCTTTCAATCTTTCCTCATAGGTCAGGCTTTCTAAACTTTTTATAATTTTTGTTGCTCTCCTCTAGAGACTCTCTTTAATATGTCCACATCTTTCTTAAAGTGTGGTATCCAAAACAGTTTTCCAGTATTCCAGCAGAGGCCTCACCAGTGCCGAGTAGAGTAGGACAATTACCTTCCATGTCTTACATGCGACACTTCTGTTACTACACCCCCCAGAATTAGATTAGCTTTTTTCACAACTGCATCACATTGTTGACTCATATGCACTTTGTGGTTCACTCTAACCCCGAGATCCTTTTCACCAGTACTATCAACTAGCTAGTCATTCCTCATTTTGTAATTGTGCATTTGATTTGTTTCCTAAGTGTAGTACTTTGCATGTCTGTATTGAATTTCATCTTGTTGATTTCAGACAAATTTTCCAATTTATGAAGATCATTTTGAATTCTAATCCTGTCCTCCAAAGTGCTTGCAACATTTCACAGTTTGGTGTCATATGCAAATGTTATAAGCATACTCTCTACTCCATCATCCAAATCATTAATTTAAATATTGAATAATGCCAGACTCAGGAAAGACCGTGCAGAACCTCACCCGATTTGTCCTCCCACTTTGACAGAAAACCACTGATAACTATTCTCTGAGAATGGACTTTCAAGCAGTTGTGCACCAACTTTATAATGAATGTATCTAGATCATATTTCCCTAGTTTGCTTATGAGAATGTCATGTGGAACTGTGTCAAAAGCCTTACTACAAATCAAGATATATCACATCTACTGCTTCACCCTACCCACTAGACTGGTAACCCTGTCAATGAAAGAAATTGAGTTGGTTTCGCATAATTTGTTCTTGACAAATCCATGCAGGCTATTCCTTATAACTCTATTATCCTCCAGGTGCTTACAAACTGATTGTCCAATAATTTGTTCCAGTATCTTTCCAGGTATGGAAAGGCTGACTGATCTATTATTCCCCGGGTCCTCTTAGTTCCCCTTCTCCAGTCTTCTGGACCTTTACCCATCCTCCATGAGTTCTCAAAGATAATTGCTAAGGGTGCCAAGATTCCTTCAGCTATTTCCTTACAAACCCGAGGATGAATTCCATCAGGCCCTCCTGACTTGAATACATCAAGCTTACCTAGATACTGTTTAACCTGTTTTTTCCCTATTTTAGGTTATGTTCCTTCTTGCTATTAATATTAATTGTGTTGAGTATCTGGACACCGTTAACCCTTTTAGTGAAGTCTGAAGCAAAATAGATATTAAACACCTCAGCTTTCTTGATGTCATCAGTTATTAGCTCATCTTCTCTGCTAAGTAGAGGACCTACACTTTTCTTCGTTTTTGTCTTGCTCTTAATGTATTTAAAGAACGTCTTCTTATTGCCTTTTATGGCCCTTGATATATGTAACTCATTTTGCGACTCAGCCTTTCTGATTTTGTCCCTACATGTTTGTGCTATTTTTTTGTACTCCTCCTTAGCAATTTGACCAGGTTTCCACATTTTGTAGGGTTTTTTTTTTTTTTTTTTTTATTTTCAAGGTCATTAAAGAGCTCCTGCTGGAGCCATATTAGCCTCTTACTATTCTTCCAGTCCTTCCTTTGCATCAGGATAGTTTGCAGTTGTGCCTTTAATATTGTCTCCTTCAGAAACTGCCAACTCCCCTGAGCAACTTTTACCCCTTAGATTTTCTTCCCACAGGACCTTACCGACCATTTCTTTGAGTTGTTGAAGTCTGCTTTTTTGAACTCCACTGTCCTTATTCTTCTGCTCTCACTCCTTCCTTTCCTTAGAATCATGAAATCTATCATTTCATGATCACTTTCAGCCAAATTGCCTTCCACCTTCAGATTTGTTACTAATTTCTCCTTATTGGTCAGAATCAGGTCTAAAATGGCTGTTCCCCTCCTAATTTCCTCCCACTTTCTGGAACAAAAAGCTGTCCCCAATATATTTCAAGAACTCATTGAACATTTTGTGTTTTGCTGTATTATTTTTCCAGCAGATGTCTGGGTAGCCATTATTACCAGGTCTTGTGTTTTGGATATTTCTGTTATTCTAGAAATGCCTCATCCACCTCCTCTTCCTAATTTGTTGATCTACAGTTGACCCTTACCATGATATCACCCCTCTTTTTTACCCCTTTTATGTTTACCCACAGACTCTCAACGGGTCTTCCTCCAACCTCCTTCTGGACCTCAGAACAAGTATATATATTCTTCATGTATAATGCAACGCCTCTACCCTTTTTACCCTCCCTGTCCTTCCTCAACAAGATGTACCCCTCTATATCAAAATTCCAGTCATCAAACTTATCCCACCAAGTCTCTGTGATTCCAATTAAGTCATAATTTAGCTTATGTACTAAGACTTCCAGTTCTTTCTGTTTATTCAACGTAAGAATATAAGAACAGCCACACTGGGTCAGACCAATGGTCCATCTACCCCAGTATCCTGTCTTCCGACAGTGGCCAATGCCAGGTGTGTCAAAGGAAATGAACAGAACAGGTAACCATCAAGTGATTCATCCCCCGTCATCCATTCCCAGCTTCTGGCAAACAGAGGCTAGGGACGCTTCAGACCATGGGTTTGCATCCCTGCCCATCCTGGCCTATTCTCCATGAACTTATCCGATTCTTTTTTGAACATTGTTATAGTCTTGGCCTTCACAACATCTTCTGGCACAAAGTTCCACAGGTTGACTGTGCGTTGTGTGAAGAAATAGTTCCTTTGTTTTGTTTTAAACCTGCTGCCTATTAATTTAATTTGGTGACCCCTACTGCTTGTGTTATGAGGAGTAAATAACACTTCCTTATTTACATTCTCCACACCAGTCACTAGACACCTTTAGTTGTCTCTTTTCCAAGCTGAAAAGTCCTAGTCTTATTAATCTCTTCTCATATGGAAGCTATTTCATACTCCTAATCATTTTTGTTGTCCTTTTCAGTACCTTTTCCAATTCCAGTAGATCTTTTTGGAGATAGAGTGACCAGATCTGCATGAAGTATTCAAGATGTGGGCGTACCACGAATTTATATACAAGCAATATGATAGTTTCTGTCTTATTATCTATCCTTTTCCTTTCTCAACCGTGCTGGACGACTGCTCACCCTCATGCCACCACAGGACGGGGAGCTGCTGGACATGCTTAATAAAGAGATTTTAAAATGAAATCCTAACTACTTGTAGTCACTTAAGTTCCCACTTTTGAAAGGAAAGGAGTGGGAACCACAGTGTCCTAATCAAATTCCAGCTTGAGTAATTATAGTCTGCCAGCCTAAATTCACTCTGTGGTTTCAACCGGACACAATGTTCTTCTGCATTTCCCATCCTCAAGTGCCAGGAAGTGTTGCTGTGCACTGTGAAACACCTGCCACATTTTCCCCCAGAGATGGCTGCCTTTCAGCAGAAGGTGAAATGATTCCTACATATAGTTTGTACAGTAGGTAAATCTGCAAAGGACTTTTGGATCTCTCAGGATAAAACAGCACTACATAAACCTAAGTTATTAATAACAGCGTAAGAAACCATTATACTGCAGCTTATGATACAGGCCCGGGCTGGGCATTCCTGTCCTGCATGAAAGAATTAGTTATGGTTAAAAACAAAAAAACTCGAAAGCATCTCCAGCCAATAACACGCCCTGCCCCCAATCCACACTGCACATAGAGGGATGCACATGCACACTTAATTCAAGCTTTGTAAGAGACGTGACATTTCACTTTCTCACCGCACTGCCCTTCCCAATTTCGTTCAGGAAACGAAAAACCTCTTCACAGCCTACGATTTTCCTTTATCAAATTACTGCATGGCCAGTGGTTGGAGGGCAGAGTTTTAATCCCCTGAAAACCTGGGGTTATAAATGGAAAAGCTGACAGAGCCTTAGGTATAGTGTTACTAGCAGGCGCCATTCTAATTATTTTAAAGATCTCTCTCCTAACATCAACAGCTTGCATTTGCATAGTGTATTTATCACAAAAGATCTGAAAGCTCGTTAGAAAATAAAACTGATGTATGTTACAAACTACTTGCAAGAGTCTCTTCATACACCACTGAAACACCACCACCTCTGGCATGTAATGTGACAGGTGTTTAACAGCTCACAGCAATACCTATTTGGGATGAGAAATGAAGGCAATTACTAGATCCAACTGAAAATGTACAAGGAAGATCTGTATGAAGAATGTAGTGACCTGAAATGGAATATAGCCAGGTCACATGGTTTGTATGCCTTTGCCCCTATGAAAATAGCAATGAGATATTTCTAAACAAGAAATGGTCAGCACATCTATGTTACATTTACTCCAAAGCACAACACCTGCTGCAGTAAAAGGTCCCCTCATATCTGCCTGGGGCACTGACTTAGGAGGGAACTGAATCAACCATTGTTGATAAAACTTTGCATTATCCAGGTATTGACCAGAGCAGATTCTGCTTAGCTTGCAAAGTCTTGCTGAATTCACCACACAAAACTGTATGGCTGCAGCTTCTAGTTAATACACAGCATGTTCTATATCTTTTCAATTTCCAGTCTCCAGAGATTCTTCACAAATAAAAAACGGGACTGACAAAGTACTACAAAGCACCACATGCCAGGAACATATTTAGATAAACTCAGAAATGAATAGCTCTTAATAGCAAACATGTACAGCTCCCAAAAACATTACAACGTCACTACCAGGCATAATGCAGCCTGGGGGACAATCAAAACCAAAGCCAGTCTTAGCTAAAGCAGAAGAGTTGAAAATATGCAAAGTCAACCACTACCTGACTCATGGCAGGAACATTCAATGAAACTGAAAGGCAATACATTTAAAACTGATAAAAAGAAAAGCTTCTCACGCAACATGTAGTCTGTGGAACACACTGCCACAAGATATCATGGATATTAGGATTCTAAAAAGGAGTATATGTTTATATGGGTAAAGAGAACATCCACGGTTACATTATTAGCAAGTTAAGAAAAGACGAAATATAAACCCTCATGCTTGGCCACTGTCATTAGTTGTATACTGGGCTAGAAGGACCATTGGTCTGACCCAGTATGGCCAGTTTTATGTTCTTACACCACACCCTAGCTGGCTGAGGATGGTAATGGGCAGGTCATTCCACATTTGTCCATTGTGGGGACTCAAGCACCTTCCCTCAGAAGCATATGATACTGTCCACTACAGGAGAAAGTCCACTGCACTACATGAAGCATTGAACTGCCTAATTTTGGCAATTAATTGATCTTTGACTATTAGCAGTAAATATGCCCAATGGCCTGCGATGGGATGTTAGATGGGGTGGGATCTGAGTTACTACAGAGAATTCTTTCTTGGGTGTCTGGCTGGTGAGTCTTGCCCACATGCTCAGGGTTTAGCTGATCGCCATATTTGGGGTTGGGAAGGAATTTTCCTCCAGGGCAGATTGGCAGAGGCCCTGGGGGTTTTTCGCCTTCCTCTGCAACATGGGGGGCACGGGGCACTTGCTGGAGGATTCTCTGCACCTTGAAGTCTTTAAACCATGATTTGAGGACTTCAACAGCTCAGACATAGGTTATTACAGGAGTGGGTGGGTGAGATTCTGTGGCCTGCATTGTGCAGGAGGTCAGACTAGACAATCATAATGATCTCTTCTGACCTTAAAGTCTATGAAGCTATGAACTGATCCAATATGCCAATTCTTTATCCAGCTATTAGCCTGGAATAGGTTTAACATTTTCTCAATCAAAGAAACAACAATACCAGTAAAGGTCAGTGATCAGTGACTGTAAGCTTCTGCCTTTACACTGACCGTTACTTAAGTGATCAGTAGAGACCTGCGCAGATACAAAATTTGTATCCGCAGCCAATCTGCAAAAATGAACCGCCGATATAAAGCGGATATCCACCGATTTGCAGGGCTCTAGTGAATAGAGTAGACCCCTGACCCTGGATGTCTGGGATCTTTCCCAGTCTCTGCCACTACAAGTTTGAAAAGCTAAGCACCTAAATAAACAACCTGAGTTTCAGAGCGGCTAAGCACTCTCAACTTCCATCAATGTCAATGAGAGCTTCACATGCTCAACACCTCTTAAAAGGAGACCACCTATTTAGGTGCCTAATTTAAGCACACAAATTTGAAAATGTTGGCCTGACTTGGCCAAAGTCAAACAGCATGTCAGAAACAAGAGTTGGGAATAGAACCAAGCAGTAAGAAAGAAGGTTGGCTGCATTTCCATTTTATACAGTGGCGGGAAATGCACAAACAAAATCCACAGAACAGGGTTAACTGCACTACTCTATCTTGCCCCACCTCACGCTACTCCAGCGAATTCTGAGTGCAAATGCAAATCACAAACAAACTATAGCCTCTTAATTTTCAACTGCAAAGCACGTCAGCATTCACATCTGACAAAATAATGGAAGCCTCTTTGGAGCATTCACATTAACAAGGATCTAATTCAGTGGTGGGCAACGTCCGGCCCGTAGGGGTAATCCGCTGGCGGGCCGCAAGACAGTTTGTTTACATTGACCGTCCATGGGCACGGCCACCCGCAGCTCCTAGTGGCTGCAGTTCGCTGTTCCTGGCACCGCCACTTCCTGGCGCCGCCACTGGGAGCTGTGGGCAGCCATGCCTGAGAATGGTCAATGTAAACAAACTGGCTCGCGGCCTGCCAGCGGATTACCCCGACGCGCTGTGTGCGGCTTGCGGGCCACAGGTTGCCCACCACTGACCTAATTGCTAACAACTAGTCACACCTTACAGAACAAGGATCTGAATGCTTATGTCTTTGATGTCATAGGGCCTCATTCAAAATCAGGGGTGAAAGTAACTTAAAGGACTTACCGGTACCCTGGAATCCTGAGCGGGGGCATGGCCTCAACCTTAAGAGGCGGGGCCTCAACCGGAAGAGGTGGGGCCTTCCAAGATTTAAAG
>NC_048303.1:12334077-12349218 GCF_013100865.1 Trachemys scripta elegans | reverse complement strand
TTATGGCAGGGGGCAGTAGGGCACTAGTGTAGACACTTCATGTTTTCTATATTCTTCCCAAGCCTCTGTGTTTACTGCTCCCCTTGTCTCCTCCCACTTCCAACTTCACACCTTCTTCTATGCTGCATCCTTCTCTTGGACAGGTCTCCCAATTATTGTTCAACCAAGTGCCCTTACTCTCCTATTTCAAGCCACCTTCACAAACCTCATCCGTACCAGAAATGTCTGCCAGCCAGTCTTGGTTTGTTCACCACACTACATCCATTTGGGCCTTCAGAACATGAGCTCTTCTGGGCAGGGACCTTTTTGTTGGCATAAGTATTTATTTTTGCTTTGCACATCTTGTATCTGTTTTCATACACTTACATTGCTGATGAACAACAGTCACGCACACTGACAAATCTGTGGGTCCCCCGACCTAGTGCTGTAAAAGTTTCACAGGCCCCTGACACAGCATTCATTCCATGCGTAACAGCTTGCTGCTCTGATGAAAATCCCTGGGACATCTGCTTCCTGGCATGAGAATTCCAGTAAGACTGGGATTTCAGAATTCACTCCACTGAGCTGGTCTCAAGCAAGCCACCCCTAAAGAAAAGGGATTGAGATCCTGGGATTCAAGGGGCAGCACCCTCCCCTTAACAATCCCTTTGGTAGCAGAAAAAATTAAATTAAAGACAGGCAGGCTCTTTCATCACAGCAGGGAGGCCAGTAACGGCTAAATCAATTCAACTAAACCAGGAAAGGCTTTCTTCCCAGTATTGATGCCTGGCTTCTCTCTCCCCTCTCATAAATTAAGTACCACAATGCATTGCCCCAGGCAACAGTTAACCCACCATATACTTGCTATATTGGCTGCTTCTACCAGCTACAGAAGGATGTATAACACTAAGGTTTGGGGCTAGTCTACACTAGAAGCACGACAGGAGCACAGCTGTGCCGCTGTAGCACATCCGGCAGGGTTACCGGCTGGGTTTTTTTATGGATTTGCCAGTTGCCAGAAAAATAATCTGCCAGGTTTGTTTTTTTTAACATGGGTTTAAAGATGTGCATTATTATCACAATTCACTGGGATATCTAATATTAAAAGCGTCTGCGTCCAGCTAACGATGATGCAGTGTTCCCAATTCCGCAGTTTCAGCAACCACAGATCAAAACTTTGAAAATACAGCAGCTGTCTGCCCATCAACATGCAAGCCCACCGCGTATATGTGCGCGAAAGAGGGTTTGAGTCACATGAGAGTCAGGAGACATGCAGTGTTACCAATCTTATCTATATGTGTTATCTCTTTAGATACAATAAGTGGCTGTTGTGAGGGGTTATGGAGTTGCCTTGTGTTTGGGGTTGCAACAGGCTTACCTTGCGGGGAAGTGGGTGCCTTTTTTTTTGCATTTCAAAAGGTGGTAACTCTAACGTCTGGGAAAGAGAGAGCTTTCCCGTTGGCATAATAAAACCACCTCCACGACAGGTAGTAGCTATGTCAGCAGGAGACGCTCTCCCTCTGGCATACCGCTGTTCACACCCGCGCTAAAGTCGGTATAATTTACGTCACTCAGAGGGGTGGCTTATTCACACTCCCGAGCGATGCAAGTTACACCAACATAAGTGGTAGTGTGTACAAGCCCTTGGTCGACACTGCCGGTTTATGTCAGTCTAACTAAGTCACGCAATGGTATGGAAAATTCACACCCCTGAGCGACAAAGTTATACTGTATTGACCTAATCCCTGGTTTAGACAGCACTGGGTTGATAGGAGAGCTTCTCCCATCAACATAG
This sequence comes from Trachemys scripta elegans, assembly GCF_013100865.1. NCBI lineage: Eukaryota > Metazoa > Chordata > Testudines > Emydidae > Trachemys > Trachemys scripta. Next base: position 12,347,444 of record NC_048303.1, on the reverse strand, counting down.
CTACTGCCTCTGGAGGTGGAGTATCTATACCGACTGGAGAAGCTCTCCCATTGGCATAGGTAGCATCTTCACTTCGCGCTACACTGGTGCTGTAAGTATAGACAAGCCCTAGAGATATACAATAAATGGCAATATGATGAGTAAATATTTTAGAAGAGCCTTCCATATCGCACTATATCCATTATGATGAATATCACCCAAACCACGGTTATACTTATCAATGTGACAGCCTGTGGAGTGAAATGGTCAGAGAAAAAGGACGCTGATCGCACTTGCTGGCTACTAGCCCTATGCGCTATCTGATCTAGTGGATAGTGTCTCCAACTGAGAAGCAAGAGACCTGGGATTATAGTCCTGCCTCTGCCACTGGCTTGCAGTGTGAACTTGCATAAATCATTTACAGTAACTTCCTTATGCTTTGGCTTCACCATCTGTAAAATAGGCATCATAATGCTAAACCCTCCCCCCACCCCTTTCTGTTAAGTGCTTTAAGAGATCTTACTCCATGGCACCCCTTATGCTTGGAACAGCTTTTAATCAGGCTTTAAATTAGAATGTATTAATCAGGCTTCCCTCTCCACTTCAATCAAATGAGTGTGTTAAAACATTTTTTAAAAAACCAATTTAACCCATAAAAGGGTACGCTCCACCAAGAACAGGACAAGAAGCACTCAGCTAAGTCTGCAGCAAGGGAGATTCAGGTTAGACATCTGGAAAAAAAACTTTCTAACTGTAAAGGATAGTTAAGCACCAGAACAGGTTAGCTAGGGAGGTGATGGAATCCCTATTACTGGAGGTTTTTAAGAACAGGCTAGCCAAACACCTGTCAGGGATGGTTTCGGTGTATTTAATCCTGCCTCAGTATGGGGGGGATGGACTAGTCCAGGGTTTCTCAGCCCATGGTCAGGAGACAAAATTGGGTCACCAGAATGTTTCAAAGGGTTGCGTGGCAGCTCCTGTCCCATGTCCTGGCTGGGCCTGCCTCCCTCCTCCAGGCACTGCAACCTCTGGGGTCTCAGCGCCACTCAGGTGTGGCCCAGCCAACATCAGGATGGCAGTCTGGGTAAGCCAAATTTGAGTGAGTGGTACGGCAACCCCATGAGCCAGGTCACAACTCCAGTCACACCAATTTGGTCCAGTCAGGAGGAGGACGGGCCAAACCTGAGCGGGGCTGCAACCCTAGAGGGCTTTTGTTCAGAGGGTTCCCTGAGCCAATTTCCTGGTTTAAATAGCTGGTGTGGACCAATCAGGTGGTTTCTCTTGCTCTGACCTCTTCAGGTAGTATATCCGGTAGTGCCTAACCCTCCAGTAATTGTTGGAAACCACTCTGGGTGGCGGTGTGGAGACCTGCAGAGCCTTGCAATGTCCAGCTGTTATGCCAGTCATTTAGGGCATAAGCTCTTTAGAAGTGGTAACTGCCTTAGAATCATAGAATACCAGGGTTGGAAGGGATATCAGGAGGTCATCTAGTCCAACCCCCTGCTCAAAGCAGGACCAATCCCCAACTAAATCATCCCAACCAGGGATTTGTCAAGTCTGACCTTAAAAACCTCTAAGGAAGGCGATTCCACCACCTCCCTAGGTAACCCATTCCAGTGCTTCACCACCCTCCTAGTGAAAGAGTTTTTCCTAATATCCAACCGAAACCTCCCCCACTGCAACTTGAGACCATTACTCCTTGTTCTGTCATCTGCTACCACTGAGAACAGTCTAGATCCATCCTCTTTGGAACCCCCTTTCAGGTAGTTGAAAGCAGCTATCAAATCCCCCCTCATTCTTCCTTCTGCAGACTAAACAATCCCAGTTCCCTCAGCCTCTCCTCATAAGTCATGTGCTCCAGCCCCCTAATCATTTTTGTTGCCCTCCGCCTTCTAAGTGTTTTCAATGAAGCACGTGGCCTGTGTGCTGACATTATCAAATAAGAATACAGGGATGAGAAAAGCTATGTAGGTGCAAATCATTAATAATAATCATTAATTTAAGCAGAGATTTGTTCTAGACAAGCAGAAAGAGTAGACTCTATGATATACTATCTCCTAGAATTTGAAGGGACCTTGAAAGGTCATCGAGTCCAGCCCCCTGCCTTCACTAGCATGATGATTCTTTATACTTACTGAATAAGTGCAAAGACAACAGTTGTTTTTTATACAGTATGTTTATTCCTTTGGTAATAGGATGTGCATAAGGGGAGCTCAGATGGCATGTGCTTGGTCATGTGTTCCACTAGGGGGAGCATGGAAGCAGCATCAGCAAGAGAGGCCAGTCCACCTAGCGAGCCTATGAATGACTGACGAAAATCAGGGCTGGGACAGGAAATAGGGTGACCAGTCAGCAAGTGTGAAAAATCGGGAGGAGGGTGGGGGGTAATAGGAACCTATATAAGAAACAGACCCCAAAATCAGGACTGTCCCTATAAAATCGGGACATCTGGTCACCCCAGGAGAAAATAAGCAAGGCCAGACAGAGAAAGCACCGCAGGTTCCCATCCTCAGCAAGGCTGTCTCAGAGCTTGCACAGAATTGGAGGAGGCTGAAGAGCAACTAGAATAAGGAGGAGACTGAAGGGCAGAAGAGGACAAGACACAGAGAATAGGGTGACAGGTGTCCGGTTTTCGATCGGAACACTCAGTCAAAAAGGGATCCTGAAGGTCCGGTTGGCGTTGGCACTGGGCAACCTTCATGCCGCGCGGTTCCTGGAAGCAGCAGCATGTCCCCCACTGGCTCCTATGTGTAGAGGCAGCCAGTGGACTCCGCACGCTCCCAAGCGCTGCCCCCACAGCTCCCATTGGCTGGGAACCGCGGCCAATGGGAGCTGCGGGGGTGGTGCCTGCGGATGGGGCAGCACGCAGAGCTGCCTGGCCACACCTCCGTGTAGGAGACGGAGAGGGGACATGCCACTGCTTCCAGGAGCTGATTGAGGTAAACGCCTCCCGGAGCCTGCACCCCTGAGGGTCCCCCACACAAGCCCCAACCCCCTGCCCCAGCCCAGATCCCCCTCCCGCCCTCTGAACCCCTCAGTCCCAGCCTGGCGCATCCTCCTGCACACCAAACCTCTCATCCCCAACCCCACTCCAGAGCCCGCACCCCCAGCCAGAGCCCTCACCCCCTCCTGTATCCCAACCCACTGCCTCAGCCCAGAGTCCCTTCATGCCCCTGAACCCTTCGGTCCCAGCCCAGAGCACCCTCCTATATCCCAAACCTCTCATCCCCAGCCCTACCCCAGAGTCTGCACTCCCTGCCAGAGCCCTCACCCCCCCGACACACTCCAACCCCAGCCCAGAACCTCCTCCTGCACTCTGAACCCCTCAGCCCCAGTCCGGAGCCCCCTCCTGCACCCCAAATCCCTCATCCTTGGTCAGAGCCCAACCCCCTGCTCCAGCCCAGAGCCCCCTCCTGCATCCTGAACCCCTTATTTCTGGCCCCACTCCAGAGCCCACACCCCCAGCCGGAGCCCTGGCTCCTCGCGCACCCCGAGCCAGCCCGGTGAAAATGAGCAAGTGAGTGAGGGTGGGGAGACGAGCAACAGAGGAAGGGGGGATGGAGAGAGCGGGGGCAGGGCCTCGGAGAAGGGGCAGGGCAAAAGTATCTGGTTTTGTGCGAGTAAAAAGTTGGCAACTTTGATAGAGAATTCAAATAGAAAGAGACGGGGGGCGGGGAGGTGAGAACAACATATGGGGAATTCATAAGGGGATGCAAAGCGGGAGAATTAGCAAAGCAGGAGTGAATTTTGACAAAGATACATGAGGTATTTAAAAAACATTTCCCCACTCCCCCCACCTTGGGAAAGGAAATCCCCAAGCCCCCCTCCAAGCCCAGAGGATGTCCCTGCGTTTTACTTTTTGTGTCCCTCCCAACGACTCACGTTGCAGCAACCCAGATGCTTCCCGAACAGCCAGAGAGTTGCTGCGCTGCAGAGTGACAGGAGATGGTCTGTCCCACTAGGTCTGAGCAGAGTTACTTGGATTTCTCTGCTTCTGCCCACAGTCCTGGCTCATCAGTCTCCCTGTAGTGAAAGGCCCTCTCTGGTCACTAGGCCAAAAAAGCTGCTGCCTTAGCACTCCCATTGGCTAGGTCTTTCTGCCTGCACTGACTGATTTCTTTTTGCAACCAGTCCGTGCGCCAGCTCAGCATATAACAAACCAAACCAAACTCTGGCATGTGGCTGTCATCCAAACCTAGTATGATGCAAACCACTGCACACTTGCTTCCCTGCTCTATCCAAGGCAGGGCCCAGGCTTACTTGCAGTTCGGACGTTAGCAATAGTGACAGGTGCTAATGGTAATATCATCATCAACCTTACACGGTCTACACAGAAAGCAAAGAAACTGTTTGTAACATGTTGCAAACATCATCATCAATTTCTTATCAACTGGTGGCATGCAACTGAATGAAGTGAAAACAAACAACCACCACCACTACCACAGAATAATTGCTGTTGCCTAGCAGGTGGGTGGAAGTGCCTGGCAGTATAACAGAAATGTTAAACTCCCACAGCTGGGGGGAAGGGGGAGCTGAGGCTAAAGGTACATAAACCTCATGTGGTTTATATTGGACAGCTTACCCACTCTCTAACAAAATCATAACTAAAGCTGCATGTCTGTCCTGGAGGTCTTGGATTCCAGGACTTTCTGTGACCTCCGTGACTTCTGCAGCAGCCGGTGCAGCTGGCTTTAGGGCTGTGCTTGGGCAGCCCCTAGGCCAGCAGCAGTTTAGTTGTGGGAGGGGGTTCAGGGCTGGGATAGGAGTGCAGGGTGGTACTTACCTCCGGGGGGGCTTATCGGAAGCGGCCGGGATGTCCCTGCAGCTCCTAAGTGGAGGAGCCAGGGGCTCTGGTTCCCAGCCAATGGGAGTTGCAGAGCCGGCGCTCACGGTGGGGGCAGCACGTGGAGCCCCCCCGGCCTTCCCTCCCCCTAGAACCTGCAGTTACATGCCAGCCGCTTCCAGGGAGTTGTGCAAAGCCAGGTAGGAAGCCTGCTAGCCCTGCCAACCCCGCCCCAGCACCAGTGGGGGTCCCAGGCCAACACCACCCCACCCCCAGCACCAGAAGGGGCCCTGGGCCACCCGCCACCACCCACCCCCAGCACCAGCAGGGGTCCTGGACCGCCCACCACCATCGTCCCCGCCCACAGCACCAGCGGGGGTCCCAGGCCACCCACCGCCACCTGCCACCACCACCCCAGCCCCAGCGGGGGTCCCAGGCCGCCCACCGCTGCCCACTTCCCCCAGAGCACCCCCAGCTCAAGTTTTAGTTAGGATATAGTACAAATCATGGACAGGTCACAACTGTGAATTTTTGTTTACTGCCTGTGACCTGTCCATGACTTTTACTAAAAATACCAGTGACTAAAACGTAGCCTTAAACATAACACATACTGAACACTTCCCTAGCACTCTATAGCCTTGTCTTCACTGGGAAGTTTACTTGAGTTATAACTAAACGCTGGTCCTAACTCTAGTCTTGTCCATATATAAAAACCTTTAACTTTAGAGCAGTGGTGGTTTTAACTTCAGTTCACTGGCCCAAGAGGGGACATAAACTAAAACTTGAGCAAGCACAACTCGGAAGCTGCTAATATGACCACTCTGTAGCGCAGACGTAGGCTAGCACCACTGAAGTGTCACTAGTTCTCCCATGCTTTCCCACAATTCCCCCCATGTGCCCAGAACAGACAGACAAGTTCTCCCACAACCCACAGGGAAAGAATTCATAGAGGGGCTCAGTGTAAGTGCAGCACATAGGACCACGGGATGTGGCCCCAGAAGTGTTAGTAGCACACATCAGTGGCAGTGTGGACACAACATTTAGAGCATAATTTCACAGTGTGGCCATTGTCATTCAAAGTAGGCTTTCTCCACTTAACTTCATGGAAGACATACCCGAAGGGCCGTACCCATAACTAAACCCCACAACAGCCTTGTGAGGTTGGTAGGTATCATTTTACTTCCTTTACAGATGGGGAAAACAGACACAGAGATGTGAAAAGTAACCTACAAAAGGAAAGAAGTTGCATTTGCCATTTTTTGCTTCCTTATGACACCCAAAAATGATGTCTGCATTTCTTTGACGTTAGAAACTCAGGCCTTGTGCATGCTGCTTTTCCTAGAAGATTCGAGGCGGGGGCTTAAGAGCTAGCAGAGTTATGATATTACAAGTATCAAAGAAATAAAATCTAATTCATTGAGAGGGGAAGTGTTTTTTTTTTTCACCTCAGACAGTCTTTGTTAAAACCTATTTAAATCAAATGCCTGATACCATCTCTTTGTTAAACACTCAGTCTAGCCAGAACTTCCTGATGCAGGTGTCTAAAGACTCCGGCACACCCATAAATTCCAGAAGAGTTAAGGAGAACTGCAAGAGCTCAGCTCATCTGTCAATCAAGGAGCTTTGATTTAGATGCCTAGATATGGATTTAGGTGACTACCTTTCGTGAATAATTTGAAACGTTTGGTCTCCACACTCCTAACCCTTCAACTGAGTGCTGACAAAGTTGCCACTTTAGATCTCTGGTCCTCCATGGAGACCTCCAGCAAAATCAGGGAATTTAGGATTACATTTCTAAAGGTTTAAAAAAAAAATACCTCAAGCCTCTCAGGCCTCCTTTACCCATCAGAAAGAAGCAGGTCACCCTTCAGCTACTTGCCCAAGGCCATAGAGTAAGTATTTGTCTGAGCTGAGCTGGAATTAAGAATTTTGGGCTCAGAGTTATTCCACTGGCCTCCTAGTCCTAACCACGGCATCTAGTTTGCTCATTGTGTCAGATTCTTCTCTGAAAACTCACGTTAAGAAATTGTGCTTCGTAGACTTTATTTAGAGTTTCTGATTATTTGATTCTCCTGGATGTGTGTGCTTGAGAATCAATATCCTTTACCAACACTAAAACACCTTGAAGGATAGCAGAGAGTGCTCCAGGATATTGTCTTGAAACATACTTACGGCCTAATGTTTAAAAAAGGTAACAATATAAAGTAGAAGCCCACTTGCACATCTACTTTTGCACATGTATTTTGGATACATACATTGGGAACTGTTGCACATGTACAAGGCTGTGCAGGTGCCTATCTAGCCATGTGCACATGCAATGCGGAGACCTAACTTAAAGACAGGCCTTTAACCGGGTCAAAAGTCTTTGACTATTTCATTACATCAGTGCAAGCACGCATGACTTAAAGTGCCCCAACAAATGGACAGGAACAGCCCATCCTCACACAACTCCCCCAAAACCCCTCAAGCTGGCACCTATACACAACTAAGGCCTGATCTACACTAGAAGGTTTTACCAGCAAAACCTTCCTTCATGCCTTGCATGTAACCACACTTTACTTTGAGTCCTGCTGACAAAACCCTCCACTTTTGCCACTATAGTTACTCCCCTTCCTTGAGTGACATAATCCCTCAATCCTATATTCCCTTGACCCCAAATTCACACAATCCCCTTAGAAGACGGAGGGTGTCCTGCAAAAATTTCCTACAGGGTAGTGCACCAGAAGGTGGTGCTGAAGATACTGGGATGCCTGCCCAGGGTGCAATACCTCTTTAGCCAATACAACCTGATGCTGTGTGGACACACCAGGTGGACACACACCAACACAAGCAGCCAAGTATGAGCACACTCCAGTGAAACAATTTTTGTTGGAAGCACTATGCCAGCAGGACTCTTGCAGTTAAAGCTTTCTAGTGTGGGCAAGGCCTGAGTAACTCAAGCAAGACCACCTTCAGAAGAGAACTTGTCTTTTAAAACAAAACAACAAGGAGGAGGAGACTGTCGTGGTCCAGTCGGATTTGCTTCAGCATTCTTGCACTGCACACCTCATGACACTCCGAGCTTATGGATGTCACTGATACATGACAGCTGCTTGGCTTCTGTCATGTTATTGATGGTTCATGCATCCCCGGGCAGCAGAAACCATACACAGGAACGGAAGGATGATGGAATAAATAAAACCTGCAGCCAGCCATTGGAACATCAATATCCAAGAAGTCAGATCCAGAATCACATTTGTAATAAGCCTAAATGCAAAGCCGAATTAGAAATGAGTCAAAGACAGAAGCTCAGAGTTTACATTTCGATATTTAACATCTTGTACCCTTGTAATATATTGGCTAAGAGACAACAAATCCAGATTGCATACAGAAGGCGCTGATGCCACTTGTGGGTGTATTATAATGTCTAGATGGCAGGACTGGTTACCCCTCTCTTGCATTTTTATTTTAAATAAAAACTATTTCTGCAGTTTGTCCAATTATGCAGTCAGCTAACTTTGTATTTGAGTTTGGTAGTAAGGTAGTCACTCTTCTCATTCAGTAAGATGCTTCATCATTTTAGAAAGGCACATGGCTAATTGGTTATTGCTGGAAACCTGCTAGATTAGAGGGAAAGAGCATACTGGTGCTAGAACAGCTCATTAAAAGGAAATTCTGAGAAGGCAAACCAGTCGTCTCTTGGCATGGCTCAGATACCATGGTGATGGGCAGCTGTACAAAACTTTAAAATACACAGATGCTTAAGGTTATTCTACACTAAGCCAAGGAATTGTTGCAAAGGCATTACCTGGCAACCACCAAAGCGCATTAAGGGTTTGATCCTGAATCACGAACTTCACTAGGAGCAGGCCTTCACACAGCACCACAGTTTTCGGTGCATCCACACATAGCACACCTTACAGTCACTGTTACATCAGAGTGCCCAGCAACATGGCTGGAAGCAAATACTTTGGGCTGATTTCTTGGGCTCCACACTTTGGGACTGAGATAGGAAGACTGGCTAAACCAGCACAACTGGCTAAACGTGTCGTCCCTGGGCAAAAAACACTGTGGATTTATTGGGTTAGCGAGAATTAGGCTAACCAGTACAATGGAATCTTTGAAAGCTCCTGGACTGACACCAGCACATGAACATTGTGCAAGTATTGCAAGACTACGTGGCACCCCAGCCAATGGTTTGCTGCAATGTTTGACAGCATAGTATAAGCAGGGCCTGACAGTGCCCTTCTCACCTGCCAAGCAACAGGGTTCCAGCTGCTCACAGGCGGAAGAACATTCTCATACGTTTGAGCTTTGTGGCTTATTCTTCTCTAAACAGCAGCCAATAAGAAAAGCACCCCATTGCTTAGACTGCAAGTTCGGCGGGGCGGGGCGCTCTCATTTCAGGAGTGAACAATGCCAAGAACAATGGCACTGCAACCCCTTGACTGGGGCACCTAGATGCTACTGCAGTACAAAACAAGGAGAAAACCCACTGGGTTTTAGTTCCCCAACTTACACACTTCTTGGAGCACAGAGTAAAATTAAAGGTGACTAGTGCAGTGACTCTGCAGCCACAACTTCAGCCAGATGTAGCTCAAATACAGTCGTAGAGATCAGAATCAGCTTGATCCAAGGGCAAGGACGGAAGATCAGGTTGGGATTTTGACCTACTTCTTCTTTACTCGCCTACCTTTCCCCTTATACACCCATCCCAAGGAAGAAGGGGTGAACTGGGAGATAAAGCATTGCTTCACTGAAAGTACACAAAGCCCATATTTTCAGTACTATAAAGCTTTGAGAGCAGGGGGAAGCAATTCAAAGTCAAATTAAATACACCAAACCACAATTTGCCTAGGTCACTAAATAACCAGCACATAATGTCTTCCAACCTGGTCTGGACTAGAACCAGTAACGTAGGAGGGGAATGCCCCTCTCAGGACTTCTCTTTGATTTTTTCTAAGGGCCTGCACCTGTATTTTCAAAGGGCTTCCATTGTTTTTTTTCAGCAGTGCAGTTCCACCTATGTAGCTGCACCAAACGCCTAGAATAGACACACTGCACTGATGGCAGCTTAGCCCAGTTTGAAACTGAAGTAAACTAAACTGGTGCAAGTCCCAGTTTAAATTGGTGCTGTGTGTCTACATTAGGAGTTTGCAGCTTCACTCATGGAGCTACCCCTTTAAGGGAGAAAAAAGCAAGCAAAACCCAGCCCAGACCCTAAAGGCCCTATCTTGAGGGTATCTAAGCACTGGGATAGTTCCAGTGACTAATCTGAAGAGCATCACCTGTAATGTAGAGAATAGTCCAACCTACTTACCTGCACTGGAAAGGAGTCCAAGTGTTAATATAAGACCTGAACCCAGAAGCAAGAATGTTACCAAATGAGCTAGATTGATACCTTGGAAATCCTAGGGTTATTCTCTGAAAAAAATTACATTTGCTTCTACAAGTGCATCCTTCCTACCACTGAAACAAGACCTGCAAAGAAAGGAGTTGGCAGATTGCATAATGCACACAAGCACCTAAAGCTATGACCCTATGTAATTAAGCATGTAGTCTGTAATTGGCATTGCTAGCAAAGGGAAGGATCTGCTTGCAGAGGAGATGGTATTTACGTGGCACCTAGAGTCCTGCTAAACTGGCATAACACCTTCTGACTGGGCCCAATGCCATCCGCGAAGTGATCAAAGAGCTCAGGCAGCGAAAGACCAGGTATATGCACAGAGTATTAACACCACACTAATAGGTGCTTTGGAATAGTGAGAGAGCAAGTTGTGTAGACTCCCCACACCCACAGTGCCCCTTATAGCGAGCTCAGGTGGGAAGAAAGGTAACTGTGTAAGGATGAGGTTTTGAATGGTGAATCGGGGTTCCGTCCCACAGGAGGAAAGCATTGGGATGCCTTTGTATATGAAATATTTACGCCACAGCTCCTTTTTACAGAAGGCACCTGAGATCTTGGTGAAAACTGCTCTGCTATGGCAAATTCCACAGGACAATAAGGATTTTAACGATCTGTCAAAGCAGTTCTGAGTTCTAGCAAAAACCTCTCTTAAACAACTCGGTATGGTGCACAGCCAGGTCTGGGTCCTCATGCAATGTAATTTCTGAGGAGTCCAGCCCATAGAGAAGGAATTTCACACTGAAAGAGACTTTAATGAATATTTAAAAAAGCAATTAGCTTATCTGGTGTCTTTACTTCCTTTGCCCTACACTTTTGGTCTATTCAGATATTTGTGCTTGGAAACAAGAGTGTTTCTTAACAGCCCAGCTCCTCTGCCAGGCAGGGAGAGGTGACCTTGTGTTTGGGACGTATGTTGTCAAGAAAGAGGACAAAAAAAAGAAAACACAATGTTGCATCACAATCCATCATCCCGACTTCAGGATCGAGGAGCAAGGCCATTGTTTATTATTATTTATTGTTTGCATTGCGGCAGCACCTAGCGTCTAGTCATAGATCATGGCTCTTTGTTATAAGAATGGAGGTATCAGCCCAGTATCCTGATGAAATTCTAACAGGCTACTAATATTACAGCAACCTAATATCCCTGGAGTCTCAGGGTGGATTCATTTTTGATTCTAAGCTGTTGTGTCATATACTGTGATCAGTTAAACTGCTGTGCTTTACACAAGAGGCAGCTGCAGTTCAATACTGGGTGAAGTCCCTGCTTCCAGGAGGAATGCACCCAAGGAGTAGCACCTTTGCCCCTAGATCCCTCACTTGTGGAGTGCCACAAGGATCATTTCTCTCTCTGGTCCTATTTAACATCTACATGCAGCCACTAAGTGAACTGGTCAGATGACACAGACTCAAATGCCAACACTATGAAGTTAACATGCAACTCTACCTATCCTTCACTTCATACAAGCGATACCACTACCACCGAGATGGCCCAGTTCTGGGATGTGATCACTAATGGATGAAGACTTGCCCGGTGAAGCTAAACCCCAGAATGATGGAGGTGATGCTGGTGGCCAGAGGAAACCATTCTGAAGAGCCTGCAGCCCTGGTGCACTCTCCTTCGGGCTGATGGGATGCACACACTGTCAAGTGAGTCTGTACTTTAGGAGTGCTTCTGGGTCCCTCGCTGACACTAAGCTCTCACATAGCAGCACCAGTGAGTAACAATTTCTACCATCTCCAGTTGGCAAGGAGACACCAACCCATCTTGCGTATGATGACCCGGCTTTGGTCAGACACGCCTTTTTGGCCTCAGATCTGGGCTACAGCAACACAATATACCTGGGCAGGAAACCATCACCCTTAGGGAAGGGTAACTAGTACAGCAGAGGTTCTCAAACTGAGGGTCAGGACCCCTCAGAGGGGTCACAAAGTTATTACATGGGGGGTCACGAGCTGTCAGCCTCCACCCCAAAACCCGCTTTGCTTCTAGAACTTATAATGGTGTTAAATATATTTAAAAGTGTTTTTAATTTATAAGGGGGGGTCGCACTCAGAGGCTTGCTATGTGAAAGGGGTCACCAGTACAAAAGTTTGAGAACCACTGTACTGCAGAATGCTCCTCGGTCACACAAAACTACTGCAAGCACATCGCACCTGTCCTCCACTCCCCACATTGACTTACCACAGAATAGCCAATCAAGTTCAAGGTCCTTTTCTTCAGGGCCCTCCATGGCCTCAGCCAAGGGTATCGAAACAAATAAATCAACTCACTCTCCAGCATGAAGACCGTGGCCTAACAACTGTGCTCCTCAGGCATCATGGAACTTTTTACCACAACGGCAAAGTCAGTCCGTGCAGGAGACAGAGCTCTCCCAGGGGCCAATCCAAGACTGTGGAATGAACTCCCACAGGTATTAAGGGCCGTCATAAACCTCACCACTTTCCACTCCAAGCACAGCGGGCATTTCTTGGACTGGCCTCTCCAATATCAACACAGAACAGAGTGTACGTTTGAAAAAAAATGCCCCAAAACCCCAAACTGTACCAAAACAACAAACCTCCACTGCATGCACAACTCTCACCCTAGAGAGAGGGGAGAGAATGAACCACAGAAAATACCTTAGCCATGTCACTGAATGCACTACTGGAAGGTGCTCAGATATGCTAATGAGGCCAGTATAAGGGCAGGTCTTCACTACGGGGGGGGGAACATTTAAGATACGCAAATTCAGCTACGCGAATAGCGTAGCTGAATTTGACGTATCGGAGCCGACTTACCCCGCTGTGCGGACGGCAGCAAAATCAACCTCCGCGGCTCCCCGTCGACGGTGCTTACTCCTACCTCCGCTGATGGAGTAAGAGCGTCGATTCGGGGATCAATTGTCACGTCCCGACGAGACGCGATAATTCGATCCCCGAGAGATCGATTTCTACCCGCCGATTCAGGCGGGTAGTGTAGACCTAGCCCTAAGATCCTGTATAGAACTGTAAAAAGCAACAGAGGGTTCTGTGGCACCTTTGAGACTAACAGAAGTACTGGGAGCATAAGCTTTCGTGGGTAAGAACCTCACTTCTTCAGATGCAAGTAATGGAAATCTCCAGAGGCAGGTATATATCAGTGTGGAGTTAACGAGGTTAGTTCAATCAGGGAGGGTGAGGTGCTCTGCTAGCAGTTGAGGTGTGAACACCAAGGGAGGAGAAACTGTTTCTGTAGTTGGA
>NC_048303.1:12297658-12333812 GCF_013100865.1 Trachemys scripta elegans | reverse complement strand
CATGAAAGCTTATGCCCAAATAAATCTGTTAGTCTTTAAGGTGCCACCAGACTCTTTGAGGTTTGCTATAGGGATTGGTTCCTGGGTTAGTGTTTCTGTGGTGTGGTGTGTAGTTGCTGGTGAGTATTTGCTTCAGGTTGGGGGGCTGTCTGTAAGCGAGGACTCCCTTCTCTTCATGTGTCAGTATATAATGTCTGCATCTGTAATTTTCACTCCAGGCATCTGAAGAAGTGTTTTTTTACCCACAAAAGCTTATGCCCAAATAAATCTGTTAGTCTTTAAGGTGCCACCGGACTCCTTGTTGTTTTTGTGGATACAGACTAACACGGCTACCACCTGAAACTCTTACACATTAGCATGCTTAACGTTTTAAAAAGGAGATGTAGCACAGACTGGCTATAATTGTTTATATGTCAGCTCTAAGAGGCTCCAATCATCACAATTAAACTGTGGCAGAGCCTAGGGGCCCAATCAGAGGCCAGGGCCACATTGTGCTAGGAGCTATACAAACATGTAGTAAAAAAATCCCTGCCCTGAGGCGCTTACAATGTAAGAATAAGATAAGAGTCCACGCATGAATACAAAGCACAAGGTAATGGCGAGAAAATATTAGTCAGTGTGATGACCAGCAGCCACAACACGCTAGCCATTTAATCACTGTCAATTTTTTATCGTCATCCCAGCAGAGGAGAGTTTTAATGAGGGATCAGAACCCCATTTGTCAGCCCCGTATATGCGTGATGAAAATATGGCCCCTACCCCAAAGGGGTTATAGACTAACTTTAAGAGGAGACGCCACAGGGGAATACGACAAAGAGACAGAGGGGAGTGCAAGAGGACAGACTAGAGTAGCGCAATAAACTGTGTTGCCCGTTTTTGACCCCAGCAGCTAATCAACGTTTGGGGCCCTGAGTATGCTCCAGTTGGAAGTAGAAATTGGTGACAGTCAAGTATTTCTTTGACGCAGTTTTGTTTATTTACAACGAATGTACTAAGGGCATGTCAACAGAGCAAGTAGACACCCGTGGCCAGCCCATACTAGCCAAATCAGGCTTGCAGGGCTAAGGCTGGAGCCTGGGCTCTAGGACCCTGCAGGTTGGGAGGGTCCCAGACCTCAGACTCCAGCCCAAGCCCGGCAGGCTACACAGCAAGAAACAGCCCTGCAGCCCGAGTCCCGCAAGCCCGAGTCAGCTGGCACGGGCCAGCCGTGGGTTTTTCTTTGCTGTGTAGACTTAGGCTATGGCTACACTGGTGTGTTACAGCGCTGGAACTTTCTCGCTCAGGGGTGTGTAAACACCCCCCCCTGAGCGCAGCAAGTTCCAGCGCTGTAAAGCGCCAGTGTAAACAGTGTCCCAGTGGAGGTGGAGTACCTGCAGAGCTGGGAGAGCTCTCTACTCGCACATCAAAGCGCTGCTGTGGGAGCGCTCCCGTGGCAGCGCTTTGAAATTCTGAGTGTAGCCCCGGCCTTAGAGCAGATCCTGTCTCTCAGAATGCAGGAGGAATCAAATCGCAAAAAAAATGCTTCTTTTGTTCACAGCATGAAGAACACATTTTTAGCCTGCAGCCCTGCCCCAAAAACCTCTCCCCAGGTTTCTTCCAGGGCCAGACACCATGCTTTCAGCGGCTCCTTCTGTCTAGCTCTCCCAGTTTTAGTCTGTTTTACATTCTCATTCTTTCACTCACAGTCACACCCTACCCAAAACAATACTCAGGGAAAGCTCCTCGGCCGGTTCACATACTCCTTTTTTATTTTAGGTGAGGCACTGTGGTTATCCTTACACTTATGTTAATTGAAAGGCGTGTTCACATCCATCAATCTCATTTTTACCTCAACCTATAGCAAACTCATAACAGCTGTATTCAGAGCACACCGGGTGCTTAACCACTGCAGTGTGCTTTGTAATTGCAGCTAGCTGTAGTCTAGTAGCCACTTGTTCTACGTCTGGACTGAATTGCCTGCCAAAGCTGTCGCCTCCATTTTGACTGGAAACTGTGTTCTTCTTTACTTACTGTCCTAACAATTGCCACATGGCTTGGATGGAAGCGGGTGCACAAGAAATGAAGGATCAAGCTTGTGCTCTCATCCAGTGCCTGGTAGCTGTTCTGAGCACATGACCGATTAAAAACAAACACACACACGGACATCACCACATCTGCAAAAGGAACTCAAGCGTTAAGAGACACTGCCCCCAGCCAGCAAGGTACATCAGACTTCTCACTTCACTTCCTAGCATCCTGCTGTTCTTTCTTTGTAACAGCACTAGCGCATCAGGTGAGAATGGGACCGAATGAGAGACATGAACAGCTGGTTGCCTTCAGGGAGAGGAGGGCTAGTTACAGAATCAGAACTCAGCCTTACTGTTTGTCTACATCTGGAAAACGTGTCAGCATTTTAAAAGCACTGATGCAAGTCTACCCATGGCAGATGATGTAGTGGAGACAGGGTGCAGGAACTAGTCAGAAGAGGTCTAGACGCCAGAGTGGTAAAAATTCCTGGTTGCACTTATTCTCAGGGCGGATGCACAAAAAGCCTGGCTCTCCACTGCTTTGAAGTTCATGTATTTATATGCACCTGTGCAAAATATCCCCAGGCCCCCACTCAGAAGGACAGTGGACAGCCAGCATAGCCAGCCCAAAGTATCTAACTCAGTGGAGCCATTAGAACCAAAAAGTTACAAAGCAGCACTTTCACGCAAAGCACACTCCTTTTTCGGGAAGTTCTGAGCGTCGCCCAAAACACAATCCTAGGCCAGATGTGGTTTTTATTACCCAAAGCTGGCTGAAATCCATCAACTAGTTCTGGCGATATTTTCAGAAGACACTACAACAACCACAGAAGCTGCAGCTGGGAGGGAAATTTCAGGCAGTTCACGCCTCACCGGGCTGCTTTCGAACACCAGCACAATACAGTGTGTGTCTGTGCGTGCGCATGGTCCCTTTGAGTCAAATTCTGGGCAGACAGACACCCCTGCGGTGACACCACACTGAGATCTGAATACAAGTCACAACAGACTTTGGCCCATTATACATTTATACTGCACTCCTTCTTCCAAAGAGTGGATGGCGGAGAAAAGAGGAGGACGTAGCCAAAATAACAACCCAGAGTTCTACAGTGCATCCTCACATCTTCTAAGGGGCCTATGGAGATTACAGGCTTCAGCACACGATGCTCCATATGGATTATTATTATTTGTATTACGGCGCTGCCTCCGGGCCCTAACAAGATCAAAGCCTCACTTTGCTGGGCACTGGGCAAACACAGGGGTTTCCCTCTGCAGCTGCCATAAAGTCTGCACCACAAGCAGCTGCCGCCACTTATTTCCCCACATGTATAAGAAAGAAGCTAGGCAGAGCTAAATGAAGAGCAGAACGCTGGATCCCTCAGGGTAAAGAAACTGCAAGTATTTGTGCTGCTACATTTATTGCCCAAGAGATCCCTGATTTTGATTAATAAAAAGTAAAAGAAGCAGCTCCGCAGAATAAGCTTTAGTGGATGGGAGACTAGGAGAGAGGCTTTTATTAATTAAAACCTAGTCTAGATTACAATGGCTGTAACACTTTCTACTTCAGCAGTGTTAATATTTCAGCTAGCTGGTTAGGGGAACAGTGTGCCCCTGCAAAATATTTGAGAGATCTCACTGTATTAAAGATATGTATCATTGTGGTCCAGGGACAGCATGTAATTCATGGAGGAAGGTGACCACAGCTTTCCAGGAACTAGGAACAGTTTGGGGGGAGGGAGGTGATTAGGCAAATTCACTCAGGTTGTAATACCTCCCGAGAGGTACCACCATCCCTACCTGCAAAGGCTCACATATACTGGTTCAAACTGGATTTTCCAGAGACCAACAGACAAAAAAAGAACTTTTGGATAAATAGCCTGAGGGTAAACGGACTCGGTGCCTTCTTGCTGGTTCAGCAAACAGACAGAACCATCTATTCAAAGCGGGGGCCCAATTCTTCCAAGGGTTGGAAGGACTTTGACCTACTCGGGCCACATAAAACTGATGGGTGATCTCTGGTACGCTTTTAACATGGGCATAGGAACTTTCATTGTTGTTAATGTTTACTCTGCAATGCTTTCACCTTAAGAATAAATGTGCTTGCTTATAAAGGGCTGCGTGGTAATGCCTAACTGTTGGCAATACACTGTTCATAATCTTTGGAAAGAAAGCAAAAGCACAGATGCTGGCCTGTTGGGAATATCACAGTGCAGGCAGGGAACTGTGCAGCCTGGAAAACACCCAGTCAGGAGGGAGGGAGATACAGGTGTCTACTCCCAGGGAGGTGACAGTTTAGGATTAAAGAGCCTGGCGTGGGTGCCCGTGAAGGCCCACAGAGAGGGAATAAAGGTGTAGTTTCCCTGAACTGTGGCAATCATCCCTACAGAATTGATGCTTTGTGCTGATGTTTGGGTCATCTGCAGTCTCTGGCCCTCAGGAGGAGCCACTGGCCAGTTGAGCAGGACAATGGTGCATCAAGGACCATCCCAACTAGGCCAGTCACACGATACCACCCCCCCTTGCAAGGCCTCCCAGCATGCCCAGTACCACCACTCTCAAAGTACTTCAAGTCCCCTGCATCCCAACCTAAGGCAGCCCACTTTGCCTCCCAATATGCACTTAGAAACCCTGGCACTCTGCAAAGTAGTGATGTGTACCTTAATGCAGCTCAGCATTCAATGCAGAATAAATCACAGGCAATTGTGAATTACAGAGCTGGAATGCCACTGTGAGATTCAAGGAACAACATCAATCAGGAGAACGAAGCCAGAGATTGCTTATTGTTTTATATAGTCCTTGGGTCTGGTAATGCAAACAGACTGGGGAAAGGTCAAATCTACCTTTAGAAAGGGTGCACTCTGACAGCACCCTTTTCCCTCTTCATCACCTTGTAAAGCAAGCAGATGAACAGTTCAGACTTCACAGTCCAAACTACAATTCTTATGTAGAACCATTGCCTTTGGAAAGACATATCCTGCAGCACAACTGGGATTTATAATCCACAAAACAAGAGCTGTGCAAGACACACAGATATTTTCACATATTTGTATACATTTCCCCTTCTGACGCCAAGTCATCTTTATTGGTTCCTTCTATAAATGCCGGTTCTCGCACCTGCCTAGCCTCAGAATTTCTGCTGTGAGTTTGGAAGGGAGGAGGGCTAGTGACAGAATCAGAACCCAGAGCTGGACTTAACAGTTGGGCCCTACTTCTATGATGGGCTGAGCCCGAATCTCAGATGCGAACCCCCATTTTTTTCCCTTGGGGAGGGGATGTTAAAAATCCGAATTCAAATTTCATGGCTTATGCCCATCTCTAGTCACAAGAGAGCTAGGTCACTGCTGGATCCAGGTTAAGGAACTTCATGGATCACTGGCCCAATCTGGTACAGCAAATCCCACGTTCCTGTGTCAAGACAACATACCCTCCATCAGAAGATAATTCAAAAGAAAGAGAGCCAGACTACAGTCTATTTTTATTTATTCACAGATTCATAGATCTAGAGTCCTCCCAAACCTTGACTAGAATAGGAAACACATTGCAAAAATACTGAGCTGCATGCAGGGTTCATAGATTCATATATTCATAGACTTTAAGGTCAGAAGGGACCATTATGATCATCTAGTCTGACCTCCTGCAGAACGCAGGCCACAGAATCTCACCCACACACTCCTGTAACAAACCCCTAACCTATGCCTGAGTTACTGAAGTCCTCAAATCGTGGTTTAAAGACCTCAAGGTGCAGAGAATCCTCTGCCAATCTGCCCTGGAGGAAAATTCCTTCCCAACCCCAAATATGGCGATCAGTTAAACCCTGAGCATGTGGGCAAGACTCACCAGCCAGCACCCAGGAAAGAATTCTCTGTAGTAACTCAGATTCCCCCCCCATCTAACATCCCATCACAGACCATTGGGCATATTTACCTGCTAATAATCAAAGATCAATTAATTGCCAAAATTAGGCTATCACATCATACAATCCCCTCCATAAACTTATCAAGCTTAGTCTTGAAGTCAGACATGTCTTTTGCCTCCACTACTCCCCTTGGAAGGCTGTTCCAGAACTTCACACCTCAAATGGTTAGAAACCTTCGTCTAATTTCAAGTCTAAACTTCCTAATGTCCAGTTTATATCCATTTGTTCTTGCGTTCACATTGGTACTAAGCTTAAATAATTCCTCTCCCTCCCTGATATTTATCCCTCGGATATATTTATAAAGAGCAATCATATCTCCCCTCAGCCTTCTTTTGGTTAGGCTAAACAAGCCAAGCTCTTTAAGTCTCCTTTCATAAGACAGGTTTTCCATTCCTCGGATCATCCTAGTAGCCCTTCTCTGTATCTGTTCCAGTTTGAATTCATCCTTCTTAAACACAGGAGACCAGAACTGCACACAATATAATTTAATGTGGATGAGATGTGTGAAACGACTGCAAGTCAACATTTAAAATCTGCACAGTTCCTTTCAGGGGACACTACTGCAGAGCGAAGCTTTGGAAAAGTATTCACCTGCCCCATCTGGAGGATGGCAGATACCCAAAACTGAGCTGGGAACCCAAAGCTTTGCTACATTTTAGGCATTTAGGAGACTGTGGGCAAGTTTACACTACAAAATTAAGTCGACCTAAGTTACATTGACATACAGCCACCACAGTAATTAAAAAGCAACAGAGGGTCCTGTGGCACCTTTAAGACTAACAAAAGTATTGGGAGCATAAGCTTTCGTGGGTAAGAACCTCAGTTCTTCAGATGCAAGTGAGGTTCTTACCCACGAAAGCTTATGCTCCCAATGCTTCTGTTAGTCTTAAAGGTGCCACAGGACCCTCTGTTGCTTTTTACAGATTCTGACTAACACGGCTACCCCTCTGATACTTCACAGTAATTAAATCACTTTTGCATCTCCACACTATGCTTCCAATGTCAGCGATGCGCGTCCTCACCAGGAGCGCTTACACCAATTGAATTGTCAGAGTGGGGCACTGTGGAACAGCTTCTGAAAGGCAGCAACAGTCGATGTCAGCAACGCAGTGTCTACACTGACACTGCGTCGACCTAACTACATTGACTTAATGCTACACCTCTCGCAGAGGTGGAGTTAAGTCGGTTAACAAGTTATGTCAGTGGGACCTACATTTTAGTGTAGACCCTTACAGAGTTAGGTCGACGTAAGCTGCCTTATGTCGACCTAACTCTGTAGTGTAGACCAGTAGAAAAACTATAAATGCAAGATCATCCAAATTGACACTTCCATCTGAAACAAATCCAACTTAATATACAGAATTCTAACTGATTTAGGACCCTAAAGTTAGTCAAACAGATACACACACACACACACACACACACACACACACACACACACACACACACACACACACATATATTTTGTTTAAGCAGGGTTACAGTTGATCTTTAAGGTCTAAAGAAAAAAGTATGTATCCCTTTTCCCCACTAAATAATAAATAAATTAATCCCCTGCGGGAATATCAGATAAGACAACTGGTCCACAGGCCCTGTGGAACTGGGAATGTCGCCTTACCTTTCTGTACCTCCGTACCTGATCTGTTGCTGGGAGACAGTTATCAGTGGTGGTGAATGATTTGAGACACTTGGTTGGAAGGTGTTATGGGCTCTCTAGAAGTGCGCAGAAATAGTGGCTGGTACTTGATACTTTAAACTAAGTTGTAAAACATGCCCTGTTGCATTACTGCGGCAGGGGAATTCTTCACTGAACACAAAACACGGAGCAATATACTCAACCTATTTTAAGCTAAGAATCCTGTGTTTTCTGCCTGGTAGTTAGTGAGCTACGAGGCCTTGCTGATGGGTTTAGTCAAACTGTGGCTGGAGTCTTCCCCCTTCTGAGTGAAAACCTTCAATGTCCCCAGGTTTGTACACTAAAGAATGAGCAAACAGGTTCCCTTAGTGAACCTGTCAACAGCTGTTCCCAAGCGATCCTCTTTTGTTCTACAGCAGGGGTCTCAAAATGCGGCCCGAGTTATTTGCTGCGGACCACCAAGCTCCCCGCACCCCCCGCCCCGCCTCCTAGTTATTTCCTGCGGCTGCCAAGCTCCCCTCACCTGCCACCCCCCACGCCGCGCCCCTGCTCCTCTGCCTACCTCCAGGTGCTTCCCACCGCCAAACAGCTGTTTGGTGGCGCTTAGCACTTTCCAGGAGGGAGGGGGAGGAGCAGGGAGCCACACACTCAGGGGAGGAGGTGGAGTAGGCACGGGGATTTGGGGAAGGGATTGGAATGGGGGCGGGAAGGGGTGGGAAGAGGCGGGGCAGGGCCTCATGGAAGGGGTGGAGTGGGAGTGGGGCCGGGGACAGCGGGGGGGAGGTGTCAGTGATGCAGCCCTCGGGCCAATGTACTAGTCCTCATGTGGCCCTCGTGGTCATTTGAGTTTGAGATCCCTGTTCTACAGGGACCCTGACTCAGAGGCTGGCTAGGAACTCTGAGAGGAGCTGCTCTGGAGATCGAGTTAGTTCATATTTTATGAGCATTTTTTGAGTGAACTAAAACCATTACGCAGTAATTAAAATTGAGTTTACAAGTCCAAGCAGCTTAGAGAGATTTCTTTTCATCTCAGCGGCTCTTATCAGCACAATTCAGGAGGCTGCCTTCCGAATCAGGCTAATCGAAAAGCTGACTGCAGTTCAGGCGTGTTTTCAAAACACAGCCGCTACCAGCACGCCTCGCGCGCAGCCTGGATTCCACACGACCCCATGAATCTGGGCACACGTCCCAATGCCACTCAAGACTCTCCCATGCTTTCTCTTATTCTGCCAACCACCCCTGAGGCTGCCTACAGCTGAGCCCACGCAGGGTGACACTCCTTCACTGCTCCCTACAGGGACCCCTCTCAGTGAGCCCCAACAGTTGACAGCATGTATCCGGCAGGCTCCTCAGGACTCCTTCCATCCACAGCTTCCCAACGCTCCTTGGAAGGGAGCTAAGAGATAGGGTGCTGCATTGGGTGGGACTCAGGAGACCTGGATTTGATTCCTGGCGCTGCCACTGGCCTGCTGGGTGACCATGGACAAGTCGCTTCCCGCCCCGTGCCTCAGTTTCCCTATTTGTAAAATGGGGATAATGACACTGACCTCCTTTGTAAAGTGCTTTGAGATCTAAAGATGAACATACTAGGTCCGACGAAGTGGGCATTCACCCACGAAAGCTTATGCTCCAATACATCTGTTAGTCTATAAGGTGCCACAGGACCCTCTGTTGCTTTTTACAGATCCAGACTAACACGGCTACCCCTCTGATACTTGATACTAGGTATTGTTATTGATAACTACAAGGGAAGATGAATGGACAGAGGCGGGGGGGAGAAAAGTGAAGCCATCAGGGACAGAGTAGGGAGGAGGAAGGAAATTATGGGGCATACTGTGAGTAAGAGGGCGAGGAGGAGTGGGTCAGAGCAGTGATGGTCTCCATTGCATTTTTTATTGTCCCTTGTTTTAGGGCTGCATGTCCCCCATTACACCTCTTTGTCTGAGGTCAGCATCCCCCAATACAACACTGTGAGGCAGAATTTCCAAAAAAGCAATTCCTGTTTATATCTGTTATCGGGGCAGGATTTTCGTCTAATGATCAGAGCAGGATACTGGGTCCTATCTGCAACTCTGCTCCAGACTTATTGTACACTCTTGGGCAAGTCACTTAGCCTTTGTGCCTCAGCTTCCCCATCTGTAAAATGGCCTCATGCAATACATGTTACAACTGGTTCCCTAAATCATAAGCTCTTTGGGAAAGGGACTGGCTGTTTGTTAACCCAAAGGGGTCCTGTCCGGGACTGGGATGGATTTGGAGCAGATCTGTAACAGTTGGTGAATGCTGTAAGTCAGTCTGGTCATTGGGATGTTTATTGTACGAATGCGTTGGGTTAACTCAATAGAGGGAGGCCTGGGAAAACAGGTATGAAAGTACAGATTGGCTCAAGATAAACTCCTAGCAAATACTTCAGAGTTAGCTGTTATGGGACAATGCCAAAACGATTGGCTTTGATGATGTTGCCTCCTCTCCAGCCAGCCTACAAAACCGGTTTAGGACAAAAGAACTCTGGCCGGACAAAAAGGGACCCTCTCTCAAGAAAGGTGGGTAGTTGTTTGGGGGAACAGGACAGACGCAGGGCCCCTGCTGGGGGTGTCTAGGTTACCATCTGGTGATGGCAGCCTTTAGGTAAAACAGATGTGTCCTGACTGTTGTTTTAAATCTCTCTCTCTCTACAAGCTTTGTTCCAACAGTTAAAATAAACACATTGGTTTTAAAAGGCTGTCTAGTCACTCTATTCCCCCATGGTCACAGACTCCTGAAAGGAAGAACCAAAGATGCCCAAATTTGGTTAGATATGCTGGGTAAATACTATTGATGCACAGGGTACTGTAGCCCAGGGCCTGGTCTAAGAGTGGGAGAAGCGTGAAATTCCATCCCAGGAAAGGTACAGGCGGGAGGCCTGACACCTGGGGGGGGCGGGCGCTCACAGAGACCAGGAAGGGGACCAAGGTGCAGCTAGCCCTGTAACCACAACAATAAGTAATTACCACGATTTGGGCAGTAGGGGGAGGAATTGTGAGGCTTATATTGTTTAAGCCCTTTGATATCTTTGGGTGATCAGCCCTGTCAAAATTACAAAGACATTATTATCCTCTGTGCAATCAATGGCATCAGCCATGACAGAGCAGTGTCGTCCATGTTTCATAATCTGGAGAATTATAAAGAAAAGCCCAATAAGAACAGACCCTAGTTCAGTTACTAAGGTGAGAAATTAATATACATCAGCACGTCAGCCTGCTCGGACTACTTACAAGGTCAATATGCTGCTCTACACACAGAGATATCTTCCTACAAAGCTCTAGCCCATCACCCTCATTCTTTTTGTATTCACCGTTGTTCATGCGAGACACTGCAGGTTCTCAAAAGTGTCTGACAAACCAGAACTCACATTTGGAAAAGCTCCTCTTCAAACTTTGCTGCCTGGGTCCACCTCCAATTCCACACAGAACGAACAATGCGAGGGTTCATTGTAGGGAAATAGCGGAGGGAAGGTCTAACTCCTTTGGGGAAGAATCACTCACCACTTCGACAAGAAGCCTGGTTTATATGTATCTTGTAAACACACCTTACAATAAGAGTCTTAAGGAACTGAGACTATTGGTGCCTTACTGGATGCAGTATTGGACTAGGACTCAGGAGACCTGGGATCTATTCCTGGCTTGAGCACTGGCCTGCGGGGTGACCTTGAGTGAGTCATGGCACTCCTCCGTGCCTCAGTTTCCCCATCTGTAAAATGGGGGTAATGATACGGACTTCTTTTGTCAAGATCTACTTTCTACTTTGCTCCAACTAGGTATTATTATCAAGCTAACTTGATAGTCTAAAAATCTCTTACATTAGAGGCCTCTTTAATCTAGCAGGCAAAGCAAGATGCAATAGCTAGAAGGTGAGGCTATTCAAACTGGAAATAAAACAATTTAAAAACCCAGAAAGGGTAATTAGCCACCACAGCAGTTTACTAAGGGACATGGTAAATTCATCCTCACTTGGAGCCTTTAAATCCAGATTGGGCTGTTATTCTGAAACATCCCCCGGTTCAAACACAAGTTCCTGGGGCTGATAGTGTTCAATTGCATATTAGGGAAGAATAATTCCCTGCACTGCAGAAATCACATTCTATGGCCTGTGCTATATAGGATGTCAAATTAGATTATCGGGGGGGGGGGGGGGGGGGTCCTTTCTGGCTTTACAGTCTATGACTGAAGTACTAGAGCTTATCTAAAGAATGGAGGCTCAAAAGGAGGATTTACAGGATAACCTGAAGGATATGAATGGTCCAGAAAAGGAAATTCACACCAAACCTTCACATATAGTAAGTGCTTTGATGCTTCACAGGAATGATGCTGTAACTTAAATGGTTTTATGGATTTAGTGAATGGCGTGCTGGACAGCATACCAATTACTATTGTTTGAAGTAGTCTTCCCTCACCTCCGCTGGATACCTTTTTTTTTTTTTTTTTTTTAAAGGCACTCAAAGCTCACACACAGAATGAAAAATTTTCTCAGTCTTCTGAGCTGCTAATGTTAATTCGGTCAGTGTGATCCAAAGAAGCTCATGATGGAGAAGATTTTATATCACTTCCCTCCCCCTTTCCTCCCCCGATAGCTGAAAGCAAGCTCTCAAAGCCAATTACTTCCATCTATTTTAGATAATAATCAGTCCCTGGGATTAACATTCAAAGTTTCAGTCCTTCCCAAGAATTAATAGAAGTTAATTTTTTTTTCTTCCTCTGAAAAACCAAGGGGATCGAAAGAGGCCGTCTGGTGAGCTTCCCTACCCAAAATGCCAAGAGTGTAGGCAAGTACAATGCAAGATTCCCTAGCCACACCTTCCAGGGCAGTTCAACCCTCGTTACTCCAGTTCTGGCTCAGAGACGATCAGTTCTTTGACACTATGCAGTATTTTCCTCCAGCGTACAGAAGACATATGGTGCTAGGTTAAGACTCACCTACTTCATTCCACTTGTGACCTCAGTAGCAAGTGAACCCACCTCCGCTGAAGGGAAAGGCTAACGCATTAAGTCGCGGTAGTACTTGACCCCTCTGCAGCAAGTCGGAATCTGAACATACCGCAACTTTAAAATTCTGCTTCGATTATCACAGTGATTAATCTTAGCAACAGTACATTGATTGAAGTTGGCGGCTCTCAGTTATAATGGGCCACAACACCTAATCCTCATAGCAATGTATCGCAGCCAATGGCTTCAGGCTACTAATGGCAGGATTTAATGGAAAATTTAACTGCTCAGCTCTGTCTGTGAAGCAAACAGACCCAAGTTTTTAGGATTCTCACCTACTGACACCTAGCACCAGATCTCATAAGAATTAAAACAGTCTCATACGAAAAATGTTTTATTAACACAAATAAAAGCTTTATTTAGTATCAGGACTCACCCCTTTCAGCCAAATCCTTAAGATCGCTGAAATAAAAAGTTAAGAGAAAAGTCTGCAGCATTCTTCACCATCTTCACATCACGTACATCACTGTCAATACCACACTTCACTGCTCCATAAACCAATCTCATCCATCTCCAACAGACACCGAAAAGTAACAGGGGGTGTAGCTGCACTGAAATCAATGCTGGTGTAGTTAAGCACCAAAAGTAATAAATGCAGTCAAACCCAGTTACTGTGTCCTTGGAAAAGTAACATGGGACAGATTTTCAAGTGTGTTCAGGAACCAACAGCTCCCAATCTGACACTTCCAGCAAGATTTTGCAAATTAAACAACAAGCAAAAAGCAAAGATTAGCAAAAGTGCTTTGAGATTCTCACACAGCAGTTGATAAGAAGTGCAAAGAAAGGTTATACTTTTATCTCACGTCCCACCCGAGCTCTGCCCTAACCCCCCATGTAGGCAGCGCTAGGTCGACTAGAGAAGCTCTCCCATTAACATAATCCACCACCCGGAGAGGCTAACTATGCCACTGGGAGAAGCTCTCAATTCTGCATAGGAGCGTCTTCAGTAAAGTGCTGTGGTGACGCAGCTGCACCGGTATAGCTGGGCCACTGTAGGGCAGTACATAAGAACAAGCCCTTAGTCTGCTGGTGTGCAGAGACCACTACCTACCATGCTGACCGATATAGTCTCATTGTTTACTTGTACTCCCCTGTCTGTATTCATCTCTTGTCTCTAGCCTTATACTCTGATTGTAAGCTCCTCGGGGCAAAGACTGTCTTTTGTTCTGTATTTGCAGAATAAGGTTCTGATCCATAAATAGGGCTCCTAGGCCCTACAATAGTACAAATAATACTTTGTGCTGTCTGACTGAAACCTTTATTTAGTGCGGACTAATGGGCATTCATACAGCATAATGAAGTGGCCATAGAAGCCGCGACATAGATTGGATAAAGGCTGATGTAGAGCCATTGCTTCTAGAATATTTACTCTGACCATGCCAAACAATGAAAACCCCACTCTGCTAATTGTATTGTTTATTCTCTCTCTCTCTCTCTCTCACACACACACACACACTCACTCTCTCTCTCTTAATTGGCCTTACTGTCAAGTTTTACAGGACAAGAAAAAAAAGTGAACGGTTTAGAACTGTAGCAATACTGTGGTGCTGGTTTTTAAATTATCTGATACCAGCAATCCATGTTTCTATGAACCCATCCTGGTCCAATACCAATCAAGTGGTTTGGAAAGAGGAAACCTGACTGCAGGCCCTGTTCCTGCAAAATCAATGGGGCTACTCGCAGTTTGTAAAATTATAATTACAAACCATGATGATTTTTGCAAGACTGGTACCTTACTGGCTTTCAGAGGGGGACCAAGGACAATTTTCAACTTGATTTGTTCTGAGAGGGAATGTGCAACGAGAAATTTAAGACGAGAATGTGCCACTCAGGCATCAGCAGCTAAAGTTTTAGAATTTTAATCGCATGGGGTTTTTGTTTTGGTTTATCTTCAGCAGAACAGAAAAAAGAAGTCAGATGTGATGCTCCCATGTTGCACACTGGTTGGAAGTGTGTCAGACTATCCATTCACTCTCAACAGTATATCTTTTATTCCTGATGCTTTCAATTAACTTTAATTGATCTTAATTGAACTCCCATCTTGCAATAAATTATAAATCAAACCCTCTGAAAAAGGCCCAGCCTCTATTTGTATTTACTAGATTGGAGTCAAAAATTGTTTGCCTTCTGCTTACAGAAGACTGACGTATCAGAAAGGAAGATATTCTACTTTACCTCCCCCCAAATGAACCATTATTAAAAATGAAAGCATTTGGGCTGTGAATGTGAGCCATTCATGGCTTCGAGTCAGGTCAACAGGAGGGCCCTAAGGAATGCTGAAAAATCAAGGCTGTCCCAGAGTTACTTCTCTGGTAGGTGGCAGACTGCAAAGGTTGTCCTGGACGCATGGGATAATCCTGCTAAATGCTGGTACACAGGTTGTGTCTGGGTCAATCAATTACTCCCAAGCAAATCAATGAACATTTGGCCATAGTTCCTTGCTATATATATATCTTACACTGTGGTATATGTAAGTGGGTGAATGAAGATTTTTTTAAAGAATTAAAAAAAATAGATCAAATTACAGCTTTAAGAAACTAGGAAAGCCCCCTGGGAAAGTCAGTCAGTCTCTCTCTCTCTCTTTCACACACACACACACACACACACACACACACACACACACACACACACCACCTCTACAGCAGTGGTTGTCAACCTATAGTCCATGGACTATGTCTAAGATTTCCAAAGGAGTCCACACCAGCATTCACATTTTTTTTAGGGGTCTACAACTGAAGAAACTAAAAGTCCACAATAAGCCAAAAAGGCAATGCTTTAAGTATGTCATAAGACTTATATAACTTACATACTTATGCAAAAGTCCACAGGTCCAGAACTAATGCAGCCGAGGGTGCTGAGAGAATTGGCTGATGTGATTGCAGAGCCATTGGCCATTATCTTTGAAAACTCATGGCGACTGGGGGAGGTCCCGGACAATTGGAAAAAGGCAAATCTAGTGCCCATCTTTAAAAAAGGGAAGAAGGAGAACCTGTGAACTATAGACCGATCAGCCTCACCTGGAAAAATCATGGAGCAGGTCGTCAAGGAATCAATTCTGAAGCACTTAGAGGAGAGGAAAGTGATCAGGAACTGTCAGCATGGATTCACCAAGGGCAAGTCATGCCTGACAAACCTAATTGCCTTCTATGATGAGATAACTGGCTCTGTGGATGAGGGGAAAGCAGTGGATGTGTTACTCCTCAACTTTAGCAAAGCTTTTGATACGGTCTCCCACAGTATTCTTGCCGGCAAGTTAAAGAAGTATGGGCTGGATGAATGGACTATAAGGTGGATAGAAAGCTGGCTAGATTGTCGGGCTCAACAGTTAGTGATCAACGGGTCAATGTCTAGTTGGCAGCCAGTATCAAGTGGAGTGCCCCAGGGGACGGTTCTGGGGCCAGTTTTGTTCAACATCTTTATTAATGATCTGGATGGATTGCACCCTCAACAAGTTCGAAGATGACACTAAGATGTGATATGCTTAGGTAGGTAGATATGCTGGAGGGTAGGGATAGGGTCCAGAGTGACCTAGACAAATTAGAGGATTGGGCCAAAAGAAATCTGATGAGGTTCAACAAGGACAAGTGCAGAATACCACACTTAGGACAGAAGAATCCCATGCACCGCTACAGGCTGGGGACCGACTGGCTAAGCAGCAGTTCTACAGAAAAGTACGTGGGGATTACAGTGGACGAGAAACTGGATATGAGTCAGCAGCGTGCCCTTGTTGCCAAGAAGGCTAACAGCATTTTGGGCTGCATTAGTAGGAGCATTGCCAGCAGATCAAGGGAAGTGATTATTCCCCTCTATTGGGCACTGGTGAGGCCACATCTGGAGTACTGCGTCCAGTTTTGGGCCTCCCTCTACAGAAAGGATGTGGACAAAGTGGAGAGAGTCCAGCAGAGGTCAATGAAAATGATTAGGGGGCTGGGGCACATGACTTATGATGAGAGGCTGAGGGAACTGGGGTTATTTAGTCTGCAGAAGAGAAGAGTGAGGGGGGATTTGATAGCAGCCTTCAACTACCTGAAGGGGGGTTCCAAAGAGGATGGAGCTTGGCTGTTCTCAGTGGTGGCAGATGACAGAACAAGGAACAATGGTCTCAAACTGCAGTGGGGGAGGTCTAGGTTAGATATTAGGAAACACTATTTCACTAGGAGGGTGGTGAAGCACTGGAATGGGTTACCTAGGGAGATGGTGGAATCTCCATCCTTAGAAATGTTTAAGGCCAGGCTTGACAAAGGCCTGGCTGGGATGATTTAGTTGGGGTTGGTCCTGCTTTGAGCAGGGGGCTGGACTAGATGACCTCCTGAGGTCTCTTCCAACCCTAATCTTCTGTGATTCTATGACAACTGTAGCACGAAAAGGATCAGGAAACTTCCTCCAGTAGCCAAGAATTGCAGCCACCATTGATCTTGCTTGCTCACTTTCTCCCAAAATCCCCGGTAGGGAAGTCTTTCTTCCCCTGACCTTCCAGTATTAACTTTTGGAATCTCAGTATATCATTTCCCCATCTCTAGCCCAATCTAGATCGCATGCTCTCTGCCAAATAAAACTGTTCCTAATGGGCAACTGGCCCAAAAGTCATATCAGCTGGTCGGTCAGTGGCGAAGCTGAGAAAAGACTGACAATATCAAAGTTTCCCTTTAAAAGAGGTGAAATGTTATACTGGCTTTATTGCAGACTGGCTTGCTGGTAATGATTCCAGTCAAGTAGATAATACAGGCTGATCTGAAGACTTCCCGGAAGGATTGCTTGAATACATAATATTTATAATCATGGCAAGCAGTAGTTTTCATTTCAGAAAATACTGAACAAAGGGAATGTTCTCAAATGTTTAGAGTTCATACAAGGAAACTGGCAATGTCATATTAGCAAACCTTTCCCGCTGGGTTTGTCTGACATCAATTCAGCCAGTTTCAGCAGTCTCGAGATATGGCAGAGTAGTCAAGAGAGGCCACAGACACCGCTCCAGATCCATGTTTTGAGCACCCTGAAAGTTTGACTGTACTTACTTGGATCCAAGGGGTTTGCTCGGCCAGATCTGCTAGAGACAGTGGCTAGAAGCCCAGGAAGAATCAAGAGGAGGATGTATTTCCTTCTGGTTAGTCCTGCTCCCCTGCCTCTCTCTCTCAGATCGTGTTTAGCAAAAGCCATCATCTAGCAGCTTCTGTCCTCCACTTTAGCAGCCCAAACTCATCAGGCGCTCAAGACTCAAAACTCCCAGTAACTTCAATGGGAATTGAGGGTACACAACATCTTGCAGGATCAGGCCCTAAAGTTTTACAGTTTGGATCCATTCAAAAGTGAAGTCTAATTACACTTCAAGCGTTTGATCCTGTTCCCTTTGGAGCAAGAGACAACGCTATTCCCCTTGGTTTAAATGGGAGCATGATCAGGGCCAAACTTCGCATGACACTGTCTAGTAAATACGTCCGGCCTGTTTCTCCATTACCTTACCCCACTGAGTAGCCATTTACGCCTGTCCAATGTAGACATGAAATACTACATTCTGTTTTGGTAGCATTTCGACACCCAGCTCTGCATAGGTGTGAACAGCTACACAAGAGGCAAGGCAAGGGAGAATCAGACATTTGTTTCGTGCAGAAAGTGCCGTATGCCATTGACAATTCTGTTATATACAATGTCCCCACACTTCACAGCAGTGACACCACCCTTTATGCAAACCCTGCTTAGCGTTGTGCAAGATACAGCTCGTATGTAAGCTGGCCATTTATGCAAGGAGATGACGCCACAGAGATTGATCTATTAAAAACAACAGTATGTGGGAACTGAGAAACAAGCCTCATATTGACTGGTCTTGAGGATTTCACTTTGGGTAGTGACTTGCATTAAATTCAGGGTGGCCAAATGCTACTCAATTTTATCAACACTGGATACAGACATTTTATTTATTTATTTTTAATGACAGCCACCTGTTTCAAAGCTCCTTCTTTTTAGCTGAACGATGTCCAATAAAGTTCAAGTTAAACAGGCTGGAGAAGACAGGCTATATAAATGGAATCTAAGTGGCCAGCGATCATTTGAACCCCCTGTCAAGCACCATACATAGAGCAAGTAATTACAAACCCATCGTTCCAGCTATAGCTCTCCAGATAATCTCTTGGAAGATGAAGGATCACCTTGGTATTCTCTCCTACTTGTGGCCACCCCTCAAAATAAACCATTTTAATCTTGTTTTTGCTGGTACAGTCACCCATCCCACAACACCCAAGTCAGCCTCCTCTATTACAGGCATGTAGTAGAAATCCTACAGACTTTAGAACTATTTGTTTATTTACAATAGTCCAAATAATATCAGGCTAGGTGAGTGCAATCTATTCAGCAGAACCTTTTATCTACGAGGTAAAACGCCCCATCAGCTTCTCTCATCTGCCTTTCAAACAGCTCAGTCCCTGGCTAGTACTGCGCTGTCCGGCTTCTGTGGCACTTTCCAGGCTACCCAGTAAGCTAGTAAACTTTGGTTTAAGGCCCCACCCCCACCAACAGTGTGCTGGAAACTGTGTTACTCCAAATTGGTTGTAAACACAGTTTAAACATGATTGAGGTTAATTCAGTTTAAACATGACCCTAGCGAGCCTGGCTGGCCAAACCATATTTAAATGGCTTTACCCTGAACCAGTGGCTGAAACACAGTTTGCGTCCCAAAACTGTGCAAACAGGCCTTGCACTCAGTTTTCCAGGGGAGATATTTTCCTAGACTCAGTGTTGCAAATTCTCGTCATTTTAAAATCACACCTCAGGGAACTTGGCGGGTTTTCTTAAAGCGCCAGCTCCTGGAGTCACGTGACTGCACAAGAACCTCAGCTTCCAATAAAAAACCAACCAAACAAAAAAAGTACTTCTCAAGCACTCATGGTTAAAGAGAGAAGCTTTGAAATGTGACCCCCTCAAAGGCTTCAAGGCAAATAAAAAATAATCTAAACGTAGTTTCTGTAAACTTCATGATTTTAAGCCAATCTCGTGATTTTTGGAAGCCTGGGGTTGGCAATACAGGAGAGTCCTACCTGCCTCCCCCACCCCACATCCACACTTTGCTCAGCTACTATTTCAGACCACACCTCTGTAGACTCAGTAAGACAGTCCTTGCGATGGATCATATTCAGTTTTTCCTTTGCTATCATGCTGAAGCTGATTGGGGCGGATGGGGGTAAAAAAAAAAAAAAAGCAAAAGGGGGAGGGGATTAAGCTTGGGGAACTAAATAAAGAGCTTGGATACTGCTTGCAGAGACACCAAGTATTTTTTTGTAGCATCTGCAAAACCAAATTGCAGAGGCTTCTCCCACTTCTAGTCTCTAGCCCTCCCTTGTGGATAAAAGGGAGATGGATATACTTGGTGAACTGGAGACAATCCCAACATTAAATCAGGCCATACTGCTGAAAACTGGACAGGTTTCAATTTCCCTCCTGCCTCACTAAATCAGCTATTCCCACCAGTCACTCTGGAGGTACTAATCTAAAACAGCGAAGGAGATGAGCCAGTGTCACTCAGCAGCTGAGGACAGAGCCAGAAATGCTTTTAGATATTGTACCAGGGGATTCTTAGTGAGCAGGGCAAGACAACAGCCTTCGGTCACAGATATGAGGGACACCCCTCCCCCCAGTATGCCTATGAAAAAAGGGGTCATAGATTCATCATCTGTCTTAAAGCCAGAAGGGACGGCTGTGATCATCAGGTGCGCAACCCAAGCCACAGAGTTTCACCCAGCGATTCCTTCATCAAGTCTATGATTCATGGCTGAGCTAAGGCGTAACATTTTAAAAGACACCTGGTCTTGATTCCCTGGCTGGCTGAGGGCGGATGAAATGGAGCAATGCCAGACACTTGGGTCTTATCTACTCTTTTGCAAGATGCACTGTTGTTAACAGTGGCTCAGCTCCACCACGTGCAGCAGTGTGGGGAGCCCCACAGCAGGCTGGCCACTGGCTGTCGCTCAGCGATATATCAAAGGTGAGTGAAACACCAGCAGCCTGTTTGCACCAGAGCTCCCGCCATCGGGACAACTGGTGGAGCTGCGCCAGTGCTAGCAACAAGGGGATGTTTTAAGGGAGAAAAAGCCTAGTGCAGACTGGTGAGTGGGTAGGACAGGTCCCGCTCTGTGCCCGATCCACAAAGCACAGGCGTTTGTTACAGCCCCAGCTAGAGAGCGTTAGTTCTTTAGTACAAGCTGGGGAGACTCATGCGTTTAGCTCTAGAGGTTCCCGATTCAATGCCCGGTGCGTTGGCCAAGATGGCAGCCATCATTAAAGCTGGTCGGGAAATACTTGCTGAACAGGTTTTCCAGCAGAAAATGCAGATTTGTCAAATTGGGAACTTTTCACGGGAAAGTGCCAATTTCAACAAAACTATGGAATTACGGGGAGCAGAAATAAAAGACGCAACCCAAAAAAGCAAATAACCGGTAGCCTGGTTGTTAGGGCATTCCCCAGGGACTTGAATTTTGGCCTCCCACATCCCTGTGAATGCCGGGATACTGGCTAGTTTGGGTCTCTCTGGCTAGTTTTTCAATGAAATTTAGAAAGGTCCTGGGCTTCGTCATGATGCGCAATGAGAAACTTTTCAATATTTCAAAACGTTCTTCAGGACAGGAAAACCATTTCCTGCCCAGCTCTCGACACCACACATGTACCCTTTCCAATGCTCATAGTCACCCAAGTACTGACCCAGGCCATTCGTATTTAGCTCCTAAATTTTCTTTTATGTCAGCCCCCAGAACGCTTTCATCAACTGCTGTTCTCTAAACTCCCTGCTGCTTATCACCCACTAGCATTAGAAATGAATAGCTGGGGTATTTATTTAGAATCAGAATAGACTACATCTTTATCTTAATTAGCTGATCAAATACAAGTTTCTCAGCTGACATTGCTCCTACCCAATGTTTTAATCAATGTATATATAAAAGAGATCTAATGTGTTCCAACTATAGTTTAAATACCCTGGAGAAGAATGCTATCAGTATTAATCCATGTTCCTTTCTGTGACCTGAGAAGGGAGGAGCAGGAATCGGGGTGGATGAATAAAATGAAAGAAGGAGGGGATAAATGCATGAAATTAAGCAAAAGTGCTGGAACTAGGAGTACTGGGGGTGCTACCACACCCCCTGGATTGAAGTAGTAACAACCACCCAAATACATGGTTTCCGCCTTCAGCAGCGACACTATAAAAAACTGTTCCAGCACCACTGAAATGAAGTGAACAATTTAGGCTGAGATTTATTAGCCTGAGGAATAATCTGCCAAGGAAAGCGACATAAATCCCATTGCTTGGTGCATTTCAAGTTAAACTGGAAAAAACACCAGTCATAATAACAACAAAGAACAACAACTTGTGACAGTCCTACAGTGGCAGAGGATAGATCAAATAACTTAATAGATCTCGTCTCTCCTCAGTTATAGGCGAACCTGGTAGGTAATCTTAACTATAGGTGTTGCTAACATTTTTCCTTATATAAAACATATTGGTCAGCAAATGGTCTCTTGTAGATTTGTGGTTTGATTAGATTGTTTTAAAATATAAAAATAGAAAAACACAGGGAAAACACAAACAATGTTGCTAAAACATTTCCAATTCATTACCAACTTCTTCAGACATTTCACTACACCTCACCTACTCCGGGCAAATATTTACAATAGCTGTTGAGAGGCCTCCAGTTAAGAAGACTGTCACAATAATAGCCTTTACCTTATATCCAAACAAACTGAAAGAACAACATACAGTAAAGCTTTATTTTGCTGACAACAGAATCGCACACAACTCTTCTGAGATATTCTAGGGGTCACAACTGGACCAAGTTGGTAAAGCAATGCCTATTCCATCCCCATTATAAGAAATGTGGATGTGTTTGATTTAGGGCCATAAAAGTTATTTTGGGGAAAGAGAAATCGACACAGATTTTAAAACTAACAACAGGACTGATTTTCTTGTTTTTTTAAGGGGGAAAAAACATCCCATGTATCTGGCTTATGGCCCAGCAAAATTCAGGGTTTGCGTCTGAGGATATTTATCTTCAAGCAAAGGTTTTGGAAGCCCCTCAACCTACAGCACTGTCTGAACACTCAGTTGTGTCGAGCTGGGATTTGATTTTACTCTAAGTATCTCTCAGGCCCATTCCAACCATTAGTTGTAAAGCACTAGGAGTCTCAGTCATGGACCAGGAACCCGTTGTGCTAGGCGCTGTACACACAAGAGACAGTCCCTGCCCCAAGGAGCTTACAAGAGGAAAAGTGCAATAAGTGCCAAGTATTATTACTTTATTTCTCTGAGCAGCCCATAAACTCTTTCCATATTCTATTCAAAGAAACGAGGCTGGGTTTTGGAGCATGCCAGACAAGCTTCCAGGTTGGGAGAACAGTCAGCTTGTACCTAATTCATTTTTTTTTTTTTAAACACAGTAATTATCATCAAGTGGACCTCCTACAATAATTTAATTGCTCAATGTACCATCCTCCAGAACAATGGTTCTCAACCACGGGTACAGGTACCCTGGGGTATACAGGGGTCTTCTGGAGGTACATAAACGCATCTAGATATTTGTCTAATTTTACAACAGACTATATAAAAAGCACTAGTGAAGTCAGTACAAACTAAAATTTCATACAATTACTTGTTTATACTGCTCTGTATACTATATACTGAATTGTAAGTACAATATTTATGTTCCAATTGAGTTTATAATTCTATGGTAAAAATGAGAACGTTGGCAATTTTTCAGTACTAGTGTGCTGTGACACTTTTGCATTTTTATGTCTGATTTTGTAAGCAAGTAATTTTTAAGTGAGGTGAAACTTGGGGGTACGCAAGAGAAATGAGACTCCTTAAAGAGGTACAGTAGTCTGGAAAGGTTGAGAGCCAGTGCTGCAGAATGAAACGGTTCTAGCCCAGGCTACAGTTATGGTCAGACCTTCTAAGAACAAGTTGGACACTCCTGCAACATTCTTTGGCAGCAACTCTGCAAACCCCATCGCTGCACCTTTGCCCACAGCGCAACTGAGGATAGCCCTACCACTCTCTCAACTACTTGCTTCTAAGGTGTAGGAAATTTAACCCCCCTTTCTAAACTAGGCACGTCTTTAAGATAGTGGCAAGTAAAGCAATGGGATGACTCAGGATTCCACTGAAGAGAAGGGCCATTTGGGGCCTGGAGTTTAGACCAGAGCTTTCCCAGTGATGGAAATATTTAAAGCTGATGGTCCCTCCCTCTCTGCACCACCCCTTCAAAACACCCTGCAGCTGCTCATTGTTACATTAGCTTTTGTATGCAAACAACATGCAGCTCAGCAATTCCTTTTCATTCGATCAGGATGCTGCAGCATGTGGGGCAAATTGGGCACCCAAAAATCCCTGGACGTTTGGTTAAACCGTGATCAGTGCGCGTTTACATAGCACATGAACCTGTACATTATTTCAACAGACCCTCTCGCACGTGAGCCTTCATGTCAGCAGGGTAACCTCACAACAGCAAAACGTGCAGATTAGACAGACTTTTACTCAACAAATACAGCAGCAGCGACCAGAGGTGGACAACACAAAGCACAGGGCAAACCCAAAGAAGCATGACTGGGCAACCAATATCAAAGAGGAGAGATTGAGTCACTTCCTACTCCAGTGTCCAAAACACAAAGGAGTGCAAGGAAAACACTTCTTCAAGCTACCAGAAAGAAATCAAATTTCTCCTAAAAAGGAGGAAGAGCACTGGATGTAAGACAGGGAGAAAGGGAGCAGACAGAAGAGATAGCATCACCCTATCTAGCAGCCTGCCACCAAATCAGGAATGGATATTAAAGGCCCAGGATTTCAAACTCCAAGCACACTGCAAAACCGTAGCCTGGGCAGATGCTTCCTGTATTGTTTCTACCTCTGACAGAGACAGAGTTCCTCTGTCCCCACTACACTCTGGCAATGTTCATACAGCTCGTCCCCTCAGGAGTATTTTGAATTGCAGTTTATAGTGGAGTATGCAGTGCCGCCCTCTCTTCTCCGTGCAGCACTGTCACCTTGGACTGCTGTCAAGGTGGCAACACTGTGAATAAAGTCCAGACAATGGGGGGGGGGGAACAATGCAACTTTGTCAGTTCAAAGGGTGATCATTAGATGGCTTTGATTGCTGCTGAGGCAAAAAGAACAGGAGTACTTGTGGCACCTTAGAAACTAACCAATTTATTAGAGCATAAGCTTTCATGGGCTACTGCCCACTT
This sequence comes from Trachemys scripta elegans, assembly GCF_013100865.1. Taxonomy (NCBI): domain Eukaryota; kingdom Metazoa; phylum Chordata; order Testudines; family Emydidae; genus Trachemys; species Trachemys scripta. Next base: position 12,309,020 of record NC_048303.1, on the reverse strand, counting down.
GTGAAGCAGCTGGCTTGGCAGCGAGCACACGCAGATGCCTCCCAAATACTGCCCAAAAGGACACTCCTACGTGAACAAATCCCCATGGGAAATGAAAGAGGCGATGCTCCCTGCCTTTGGGGCTCTGTACTTACACTTTTCTGCAAGGACAACGCTTGTGTGGACATGGACGGACACAGTCCGGCCTACTGAAAAAGTCTCAACCCAGCTTCTGAAAACCTTCTCTCTCCGGGATGGCATAACCGACTCCAAGTCCCTTTGGAATATAATTCAACTGCAGTAACTGAGTCAGCTGGAGAGGATTACTTCCTCCTCCCTCATCACGGGCTGCAAGTCTTTTCAGAGTGCTGAGTCCTGGTCTAGAGGGCATGGGAACTGAGCTCAGTCCTGAAAGCCAATCCCCACACAGGACGGCGCCTAGTGGTGCCACCAGGAGTCAGCAAGAAAGCTTTTACTATGTGCGGAAGGACATACCCAGTCTCAAGCAAACTGTGCCAATAATAATTCTAGGGAAAGAGGGAACTGATTGATACACGTCATTCATATACTAAGTCACAATGCTTTTTTATTTGGTTTAAGGTGAAATCTATGCAATTTCACAGGTTTAATGAAGTTCCATTCCCTTTGCTGGGGGAGATCATGTTCTCCCTGCTGAGATATCAGAGTATAAATACAAAACACATTAAAAGGCAGCCTTTGTTTTGAACTGACTGTCTGACTCAGCACAATTCTAGCTAATAGCTCCAAGACTGATAACAGGAGATGAGCCGAAAACAACCATTTCCCACTGCAGGCCATGAATCCTGGCGGATTTTTATTGCTAGTGGAGCTCACAGATAGATGTTTCCAAGAGGCATTTCGTACAGAAAATCCTTCTTTGTGGCTCAGTCCATCTCCTAGCGGCCTGAATAACAGCTCCTAAGAGATTCGGGGGAGGGGCAACAGAGAAGGAGCAGGGACAAATGTACCTCTTATTTTTACAGCATCTGGGTTAGGTTCTCTTCACCCAGATTCCCCTGAAAGAAAAAGCTCCTGTCCCTGTCAGTCAGTTAACGTACCACTTGACTTGGCTGCCTGTCCCCCCGCAGTCTTTGAGCACTTTGAAGATGGAGTAAAATTGGCAGGAAAACACAGCAGGCATCTATGCCACTGTAATTCATGACAAAAACTTAAGAGTTCTGACTTTGGCTGTACCCCCAACTTACTGGGTGGCCTTGGGCTACTCACTAAGACTCCTAAATACCTTATAAATCAGGCCTTAATTCCTAATTATCTTTAAAAACATGGGCCAGAGTGACTCTGGGTCGGAGTTTCCCCATCTGTTAAGATGGAAATGATAGTGCTTAGTGAGGGGTGGCCAACCTGAGCCTGAGAAGGAGCCAGAATTTACCAATGTACATTGCCAAAGAGTCACAGTAATACATTAGCAGCCCCCCATCAGCTCTCCTCCCGCTCTGGCTCCCAGCGCCTCCTGCCCACTGGCAGCCCTGCCGATCAACACCTCCCCCTGCCTCCCGATCACCAGTTTCGTGGCATGCAGGAGGCTCGGGGGAGCGGGGGGCGAGGGCATGGCAGGCTAAGGGGAAGGGGAAGGGGTAGGGGCTTTGGGGGAAGGGATGGAGTGGGAGCAGGGCCTGTGGCAGAGCCAGGGGTTGAGCAGTGAGTACCCCTTGGCACATTGGAAAGTTGGCGCCTGCAGCTCCAGCCCCGGAGTTGGTGCCTATACAAGGAGCCGCATATTAACTTCTGAAGAGTCGCACGTGGCTCTGGAGCCACAGGTTGGCCACCCCTGGCTTAGTGACTACTTGCGATCACTGCCCCAGCTGGCTGTGAATTGCACACAATGTATCATTTGTGTTATTCTGCCTCTTTCTATCATCCTCTGTTTGCTTGTCTCATCCACTCTTATGTCTTCACTTTTACATTGTAAGCTGTCAATTTCTCTATAATAACATAAGAAATGCCATACTGGCTCAGAGCAATAGTCCACATAGCCCTTATTCTGTCTCTGACAGTGTCCAGTACCCCAGCTTCAGGGGGAGTGCAATTTTGGAGAGATCCACCCGTCTTCCCCTCCCAACTTCTGGCAGTCAGAAGTTTAGGGTCACCCAGAACAAGGGTTTACATCCCTAACCACATTAATAGACCTATCCTCATGAACTTATCTAGTTCTTTTTTTAACCCAGTTATATTTTTGGTTACCATAGCATCCCATGGCAATGAGTTCCACAGGTCAATTTTGCGCTATGTGAAAAAGTACTTCCTCTTGTTTGTATTAAACCTGCTGCCTAGTAATTTCATCAGGTGACCCATAGCTTTGTATTGTGGGAAAGGCTAAATAAACACTTCTCTATTCACTTTCTCCATACCATTCATGATTTTATAGACCTCAATCATATCCTCCTTTAGTCGACTCTTTTCTAAGCTGAACAGCCCTAATCTTTTTAGTTTCTGCCCATATGGAAGCTGTCCCATATCCTAGATCATCTTTGTTGTCCTTCTCTGAACCTCTTCCAGTTCTACTACATCCTTTGCAATACCAAAACTGGACACACATTCAAGGTGTGGGGGTTCCATGGTTTTATACAGTTGGCATTATATTTTCTGTCTTATTTTCTATCCCTTTCCTAATCATTCTTAACATTTTGTTATGCTTTTTGACCACTGCTGTGCATTGAGCTAAAGTTTTCAGAGAATTATCTGTGATGAGATCTATTTCTATGTTATTAAGTGGGTCTATGAAAGCCTAGATACGGCCTGGCCACTTTGTGGTTTTATGGTATCCAAGACAAACATAGAAAACAGATCACCAGGCATCGAGAAAAGAGGCTTCCACTCTATGTTGTGATTTCCATTCTAGCAGTCATCCCCCCCCACAGCACACACGTAATGCAGCGAAGGAGTGTCATTAAAATTCCTCCTTCAGATCTCTGCAGCCAAGAAGGAGCTGGATTCCTAGAGGGACTGTATGTGCTGGGACTTGGTACAAGCTCAGAAAAGCAAGGGAGGGAATAGCAGCCTTGTATTTTGTGGTCTGAATAAAACCACGTATTATTGATTTATCACAGGATTTATGATTCCAATTAAATGGCTATGCTTGGACTGAGTGTCTGTATTCAGCCATCCTAGAAGCTACGCATTTGAAGCAAGCTCTGCAAACGTTAACCAAATTTTTCCCCTCTCCTTGTATGTATTTAATACCTATTAAATCACTCCAACGCTGTTTAACGCAGAGTCAACATCCTCACCTGGACCTGCAGTGCCAGTGTGTGGTGGGGGAAGGAAGGGGGAGGGGGGTTCAGCAAGGGGAAAGGAAATAGGTCAGTTCCTTTATTTGAAAGCAGACAGATGTTCAAATGGATCCTTCTAGACCACTGCATCACAATGACAAGCTACCCACACAGCACAATACACACCAGGGCTGGAAAAGGCTTCGGTTTTAAAAAAAGTAGGCAGGATTTATTTTTAAATGGGAGGCACCATGGCGGGGGGGAGGAACTGTTTCCAGAAAAGGTCTCTCTCCCTTCACTTTGCCTCCCGAGTGCCAGTTGTTTTTTGGCTGTGGCAAATCCTGGAAAAGGGGTGGGGGGATTGTTCTATGGGAGGACAGGGCTGGACAGCATGCTGACATAATCCAGTTTGGTGAAGCAATGGCTGAAGTGGGGAGGGGAGGGACTGGCTTTCAGGGCTGGGCAGAGGGCAAAGAACAAAGCACTCAGCACGCAGGGCAGCTCCTCACCAGCCAGCCCACAGGGCTGAGGCGGGCTCAACTTGGAGACTTCAGCTGAAACAGTGCCTTCGGTCTGGGGTAGAGGCACCGACTCCTCCCCCTTCGCCCCCCCCACCCCCACTGACTCCTCCATGCATGACCCAGCTGCAGCGCACTAAGGAATACATTGCAGGAGGGGCATATTGGAAAGAACAGGGATTGTAAACTAGGGGGCTGGTCCAGCAGCCAGGCAAGGAAAACAAACTCCACGCCCAGTCCTTTGTAAGGCCTCTTCCTCATGGCGCTGTTTACGGGTTATTACAAGCCTCACAAATAAGAACCAAATGAAGTCACTAGTTCTAATTGCCACAGAAATTGGTCCAATAAAAGATATTACCTCAGCCACCTTGTCTCTCTAATATCCTGGGACCCACACGGCTACAACTACACTGCATGCTAATCCCCACAGGCATTTCTGGCCTCTACCAGCAAAGGGGGCAGGGGGAACTCCCCTTCCCACTGCCCGCAGCTTCCTCTTCCTTATGTATCCCACCCTGAAGAAGAGCTGCGTGTGGCTGGAAAGCTCGTCTCTTTCACCAACAGAAGTTGGTCCAATAAAAGATATTACCTCACCTACCTTGTCTCAGTCAAATGATGGTTAAGAGATCTCTTAACCCTTTCCAGACTGCAATTTTACTTTACTAACAGCACCTAGCTCTTATACAAGGTGTTTCATTTGTAGTTCTCAAAACAAAGGAGGTTTGGATCATTATCCCCATTTTATAGATGGGGAAACCGAGGCACGGAGAGGTGAAATGACTTAATCAAGGTCACCCAGCAGGCCAGTGGCAAAGCTGGGAATAACCTAGGTCTACTGAGTCCCAATACAGTGCCTGATCCAGTAGGCCACACTTTTGTGGCAGTGATATTTTATACTTGTAAAATGCAGGTTGTATAAACTGTGTCTGCAGATTTACCTGTCGCTCCCTTTATCTGTTAGTTTCCACACCTTTAAACGCATGGGGTTTGGTTCAGTTTAAACTGTAACAATCCTTGGGGACATCCAACGTTTTCACCACGGCGGGGTTTTGTTTGATTGGGTCACTTTCCAGGATGGCTTTGCTTTGAAGAGAACACTGTGCAGCACTGTATTGGTTTTCTCCTAAGCAGTGTGGGATGAAGCCTGCAGTGGTTGCCGAAGGCCGTAGCTGAGATCTGGGCGGGCAGCGCACCCCACCTCTGTACCTGATGAACTGTGCAGAGCCCACACGTCCATTTCAGACAGCATACCCTAGGAACAGTGCCCCCCAGTGTATCTCCCTGCTGAGTTTCTACAGGGATGTTTGTTATGAGAAAAAGAACTGAGACAGGTTGAGCTTAAAGGTGAAGGAAGAAGCTGGAGAGGAGTGGCAGGAACAGTGGAGAATAAAGAGGCCTTGAGGAACCCAGGAAGAATCTGGGTTCTCTCTGCTCCCTGCCTCCCCGCATGCTTCCTATAGTCACCAACTGTCTGCTCCACAGCTTCCCCTTTGCCCTCATGCTCCCCCATTTCCTTCCTCTCTCAGAGTCTCCCAAACTGAGGTCTGCAGCGTGCTGGCTGCTTCCGTGGCACTGGTCTCCTCCTCATTTCCTGCTACTTCTCCCGGTCCAGGCTCTACCAAAGCAAACGGATACAAGGAGGAGGAGCCTCTTCTAGGGGCCGCAGCTACATAACAAGGACCTGGAGGAGAGGACAGAGCAGCCACCTGGAGCCAGCAGTGCGGATGGAGCTGCCATCAAGAGAGGCATTCACAGAACTCCATGGAAGGAGGAAACCTGGTACCACATGTAAGGGAGCAAGAAACTAAGCAGCAAGCAGAGAAAATATCAAGCAATAAGCATTCCCATACAGGGGGAGGAGGAAGAGGAGGAGGAGAACAGCAGAGCAACACCTACAGGGGCTGGGAGAGCAAGAGGAACAGAACAGATGGGAGGGAGAGGTGAAAATCCCCTTGTTCCAGAACACGTATAGTAAACTTCAGCCTGGGAAGGGCCAGGCAGGTGGTGAGTTGCTTTTACTGCTCCTCACTGAGTGCAGCTGAGTGCCCTGTCTTCCCTACCTTCCACCTGACCCACTCGTTTGTCTCATCCACCTGTTAGGTCTGGTGTTTTAGCTCTTAAAGATACAAATGGTGATTTTCTGGTTGTACAGCTCTGGGCACAAGGGCACCCACGCTGGCCGAGGCCAGTAGGCACTGCCACATTATTAATTATTTGTCTTACCGCAGCACTTGAGAGCCCCGATTGTGGATCTGGACCCCATCATGCCAGGCGCTGTACAAGTACAGAACCAAAAGCTAGACCCTGCCCCAGAGAGCTTACTACCTAGGCACTACACACGTGGAATAAGAAGAGCAAGAAGAGATGGAGAAGGTAACTTTTTCCAGATCACATTAAAGACAGTTAAAATACAGACAGTCTAACAGTGCTGTAACACACAGGTACTGTATGCAGCCAAAGGGAGGTACTTTCAACAACCGTGAACAGGAGGGTGATGTCCTCTAGACAGACAATCCCTTTATTAATAGGTGGTCAGTGCTCTGAGAGAGTGCGGGAACAGCAGCCCCAGTAAATTAGCATCCCTGTGGGCATTCTAAGGTCTGTATTAGCTATTAGGTAACCTTTGCAGGGGCAGGAATAAATGTCCCGATGCTAGGTTTTTAAGACGCGTGGGAGCAGAGAAAGTGCAGTGGGGCGAGTGAAGAGGGAGGCAGGTGGAATATGGGGCGTGTTCTACAGCAAATAGATTTTATTTTCCCAAACATGTGTTTAATTTAAAAGCCTGTCTGGATTTGAAAAATTGTCAGCCACTAAATAATCACAGGGCAGATGCATCACAAATAAGCACACATCAGTGTGGCTAGCGCTCAACCGCATGCGCTGTGGTTTTCCAAGTCATCTAAAATAATGCTGGAGTGGTTAACTGCAAGTGCTGCTTCAAGAGGGCTCTGGAATAATAGTCTCCTGAATCTTGGTGGAACTGACAGCCCAGACGCTGCTAATGGGCCTTTCAGTACAATATGCCAAGTCCTTCTGAAGGTCATTCTCCCCTGGCGAATTAAAGCAGGGAACAGCAGGAGCAAATTAACCAGTGTACAGGGCAAGTATAACATGTTACCGTGCAGTTTAACCAGTACCACCCTGCACGGAACAGCGTGGAATACGGAACCTAAAGAACTAGAAGGTGACCGGGAGTGGTTACTGTGCAGGTAAGAACTGGTGTAGCAGAGTTAAAAAACAAAGAAGTCTCATCAGTTTGAAAGTACTTGCAGTTCGGGGTGCTTGCAGGTTAACCCAGGATGAAGAAGGGCTGGATGGAGCTAGAAAAAAAAAAAAAAAGACTCCATCTCTGTGTGGTGCTAACACTACTCATTTGTGTTGTTGCAATTTTTCTTGTTATTCTGATCCGGTTAGTCATTGGAGTTAGTAAAAAAGCCATATTTGGTTTTCTGGATTTCAGGAGACATAAGCAGAGGAATGATGGGGGTCATATTCCCTACTGTAAAACCACACCACTGAACAGTTACAGTTCACTGCTAAAGAATCCTTCTAATCCAGGGTTTCCAAACCTTCACAACTGAGCCCCCTCAAGGGAAATGAACGGAATCATGACCTCCCTGCATCCCAGCTTTGTGTTGTTAAAAGCCTACACACCTGAACTTCTACACACACCCACAACAGTCCTTCACATACCCACAACAGTCCTTCACACACCTAGTTCCCTCAGGAAATGAGGATGTAGAGCTTCATAATAGGATGCTTCCTCTCTTTTCTGACATGCTTTGATGAGCAGAGATACAGTGAGAAGTACCGACATTTAAAATACCATCCCTGGCATCTGAGTCAGCACTCATAAAACAGGCCCATTCAACACCTCACAGCTGTTGTTTCAGGCTTTCTGAAAACTCAGGCAGGCATTGTTGCATCCGTTACATTTGGGTCACATTTTAAAGGTTTTCTTTAGAACCATAATGGGTAGAGGCTTATTTAATAGAAGAAAAAAAGTCCGAGTTTCTAGAGGACAACTGAGAGACTGTCTTGCTCCACCCCCGGCATGCCCTGAGCAGCAGGGTCCCCACTTCTGGGACCACTCCTTCACTAAACCAAACCAAGCCTTGCAGATGTGTGCAGCAAATAGAAACATATTTACAAACAATTATCTTGGGTATGTTTTTCGTGATAGTGCCGTCAGCACTAGTTCTAACAGTGCAGGGAAGGAAGTGAAGTGGTCGAATACTGTGTACAGATGTGGTCTCATTTCAAAAAATATATACTGGCACTAGAAAAGGTTCAGAAAAGGGCAAATAAAATGATTAGCGGTTTGGAACGGGTCCCATATGAGGAGAGATTAAAGAGGCTAGGACTCTTCAGCTTGGAAAAGAGGAGACTAAGGGGGAATATGATAGAGGTATATAAAATCATGAGTGATGTGGAGAAAGTGGATAAGGAAAAGTTATTTACTTATTCCCATAATAGAAGAACTAGGGGTCACCAAATGAAATTAATAGGCAGCAGGTTTAAATAAATAAATAAATGGAGATATCCCATCTCCTAGAACTGAAAGGGACCTTGAAAGGTCATTGAGTCCAGCCTTCACTAGCAGGACCAAGTACTGATTTTGCCCCAGATCCCCAAGTGGCCCCCTCAAGGATTGAACTCACAACCCTGGGTTTAGCAGGCTAATGCTCAAACCACTGAGCTATCCCTCCCCCCCAAATTTAAAACAAATAAAAGGAAGTTCTTCTTCACGCAGCGCACAGTCAACTTGTGGAACTCCTTACCTGAGGAGGTTGTGAAGGCTAGAACTATAACAGCATTTAAAAGAGAACTGGATAAATTCATGGTGGTTAAGTCCATTAATGGCTATTAGCCAGGATGGGTAAGGAATGGTGTCCCTAGCCTGTTTGTCAGAGGATGGAGATGGATGGCAGGAGAGAGATCACTTGATCATTGCCTGTTAGGTCCACTCCCTCTGGGGCACCTGGCATTGGCCACTGTCGGCAGACAGGATACTGGGCTGGATGGACCTTTGGTCTGACCCGGTACGGCCTTTCTTATGTTCTAAGTAGTTTTCCACACAAACTGTAGCTAATCTTGACTTACACAAGCAGGTTTGAGAATATTAGACAAAAACAGAGCTTTAATGATTGATATCAAGCTCTCCCAAAATGATAGCTGCTTCTCTTTAAACATTGAAAAAGATTAGCAAAACAGCATTTAAAGGTTACCTGCTCACTTGAAAAAGAGTTGTGACTGTTTTGCTTCTAAAAGATGCATAAATAAAGCCTGAAAGACATTGTTGGTTTTTTCCCTACTTGTTTCTTATTTTAGCAGTTCAGGCCTTGTCAAACCATGGAAGATTCTTGAGCTACTGGGGATTTAGTGATATAATGACATTGCAAAAGACTGAAAGCTGAGCCATTAGGAAGGAAAGGATTTAAGTCAGGCTATTTAAAACCAAGTGATGTGGCAATTTCTCGCATCACTTGGGGTTTTAAAATCAAGAAGCATCACTAAAAATATTCTATAGTTGAAACAGAAGTGACGGGTTTGATGCAGAAATTACTGGATGATTTTTGTTGGACTACAGAAGGTCAAATTAGATCAGCGTTTCTCAAATGCAGCCACCATGGCTACATGTGCCCACCAGGCAAAAAAGCCTCCTGCCGCCCCCCCCGCCCCCGGTGGGGAGCGCGGCAGGGGAGGGCGCTGAGCCCGGCCGCGGGCCCGCTCTCCCCAACTGGCCGGCGCGCCGGGGGCAGGATGGCGAGCCCGCTGCGGCTCCGCTCTCCCCAGTGGCCGGAGCGCCGGGAGGAGGGCAGAGAGCCCATGGCCCTCACTGCCTTCCTCAGCCCTCCATTGCCCCTGGCCCCCACTGCCTCCCTACCCACCTCTCCATTCAGAGCTTAATTTGTCCCCCAGCTTGCCAGGGCTGAGTAAGTCTACTGTGAAAAGTGATATTAACAAACCTACAAATATTAGTTTTCACATGAGCAGACTTAATTGCTAATAAGTTTAAAAAAAACAAAAACCCAGCAACCAAAAAAACAGAAGAAACAAAAACATAAAAGAGAAGAATGTGCAAAGCACCTTGCTTTGTTTCTATTCTGTTTGGGTCCAGTAAAGAACAGAGACAACTGTACATTATTTTTATTATTGAGTCTGAAAAAAAACCCTAGATAAATAAATTACAATGATTTGGACATGGATATGTGCATATTTGTTTGTTTTTCCTAAAGTTAATTAAGTATTTTAGGAAAAATTGTCAGAGCATTCTAAGGCCACCAAAACACTTCTTGTGGGAACTCCTGGATTAGATGATCACAACGGTACCTTCTGGCACTAACAGCTTTGAATCTATGAAAAAAGTTGTTTTCTGTGTATTTTTGCTAACAACCTTTTAACTTGGGTGCCTAATTAACACATGAGGGAAAGGATGCCTTTCCGAAGGCTTGTGAGAGCTCACAATGCTCTCCTCCTGAGATTTCCAAAGAGTCCTCCAGCAAGGCCATGGAACAGCGCATTCCTGATATTCCTTTGGTAAAGTCAAGCAGAAAAAACCCTCTCATTGAGCCTTTTCATTTCAAGGTTCTTTATACATCATACAGAAGCGCAAAAGAAAAAAAAAAAGACAATTTTCAATAAACATCCTTCGCCCACTGCTTGTAAGACGACAACAAAACCCCCACTAAAGCCAAGCAGTCCACAGTGAAGGCAAGAACTTCATCCATGGCTCTCCCCAGTAGCAATAAAAAAGCAAAGACGAACAAAAAAAATTCCCAACCAGGTCCTGAAAACCTAGAGCAGAGGATAAACGTCAGTCTAGCTGCCGCAGAGGTGATGCCTATAGAAGACCTAACAACTGTTCGGCAGTAGGTGTGCTGAGCCCACTGCCCATCATGCTGACCAATACTAGCCCATTGTTTCCTTATGCTCTCCAATCTCCCCCGTTGACTCCCCGCTTATATTTAGATTGTAAGCTCTTTGGGACAAGGACCGCCATTTTGTTCTGCATTCGTACAGCACCAGGGGATCCAGGCCCAGGACTACAGCACTAGGAGTTGCCACAATACAAATAATAATAATAATAATAATAAACAAAGGTCCACTAAAGACATATACGAGAAATCCTAAAGAAACTGTCAACTAAAAAAAATCCCCACATCGCATTTTCCGAATTTTTCTTAAACTTAGCACTGTCATAAATTACATCTAAGATAACTTGAAATGAAGGATTTTACAGAAAAAAATAATTTTATTAGAGTAGCACGGAGATTGGAGTCTCACTGTTGGATTATCTATATTTCTTCAGTATGGGAATGTCTACACTGCAACTGGAAGCATGCCTCCCAGCCCAGGTAAACAGACCGGTGTTAGCCAGGCTCGCGCTAGCATGCTAAAAATAGCCGTGTGGACATTGCAGCGGCTCGAGCTAGCTACCTGAACTCGGACCCAGAAGGTAGGCTGGGCTGGAGCTCAGGTAACTATTCAAGTTTCAATGTCCACACAGCTATGTTTAGCATGCCAGCGCAAACCCTACTAACACAGGTCTTTCTATCCAGGCTGGGAGGCTTGCCCCTAGCTGCAGTGTAGACATACCCTGTGTGCACACAG